>NC_090749.1:102989542-103069542 GCF_036898095.1 Palaemon carinicauda
CAGATCACCATCCGCTGTGTCCTGCCCTACGGGCGTCGCTGCGAGCAGGCTTCGCCCTGCAACAAGTTTCGGGTGTGGTCGGCCTCACAGTGGGAGAAGTTCGGGCAGGAAGAAGAAAGTTAAGAGAGATCTTTCTCCCACGGAGGCTACCTGCGTAGGGAAAAAGAGTTTGGCTTCTTTCCGCTCTCCTGGATTGCTTTCCTAATCTCCTCCTTGCCCACCTTCCTCTGGGAATTGGTCGATTAGGAGCACAGACTGACTTACTCATTGGCAACCTTAGGGTACTGGGGATGTTGATGCTGTATCTTCACCTCCAGTCGCTGGAGAACCTTGTCCTTACAAATGTGCTGCATTCCTGGCTGTTGTCGGGTGTTTCTGCTCCCCCTTCAAAGGAGACTCTTTTGCAGTTCCTTCAGCTTGCCGTGATGAGAGAATTATCCCCTGTGGCAACAACATCTTTTACCCTGGACCTTTGTTAAGTCCACCTTTCACCCTCTCCTTGCCCTTCCACAAGCGGACGTGATCGCTCTCGTTTGCCCTTACATTGGCCTCCTTCTGACAATGTCCCTGCTCGCCAACCTAAGACGACATCGCTGTGTAACCCTAACATAAACCCTGTTTCTTCCAACAGAGATGGTTTCCACTTGTTTGCGCTGCCCCAGCAAGCTGATGAAGTTAGGCAGAACGATCGTAGTGAGTTCAGTGATCCTCCTTCGACAAGCGCTCCACCTGCTCGCCTTTCACCTGGACATGTGACAACATCCAGTCCTGTAATAGGATCACCTATACAAGCTTTACTCTCACCCGAACCCCGTGTACGAGGTTCAAGAGATTTTTAACAATCTGAGCGTTCATTCCACAGACGTTCGCGTGATAGCACCATGCTCTCATGCCATAAAGACCGTAGGTCATCGCAGTCTTGGCGTAAGTCTTCTAGGAGACACCCTTGATCTAGGACGCACTGCTCAAGATCAAGAGCTTGACGCTCAAGCCCAAGTTCATCTTCGTGCTCCTCCTCTAGATACACACGATCACAAGCCTTGCTCTCACGATTACGGACGTCACGCACGCGATCAAGATCACTGGCTTCATGTCCACAATTACGAGCTTCACGCTCTCAAAGTCTCAGGCTAAGTACTCGTGATCAAAGACGATCACGATCGCGAGGCAAGCATTCTAAATAGTGAGGTAGATGCTCTTCTAGATGACATAGTAGACGTGCGCGATTTCCGTCAGCGCACGGCGCCACATCTCCTGACCCTCCTTCCAATCGACCTTAAACCGGAAAAAAGAAATGAGATAGGCCAACACTTAGAGAAGCCTCTGTCAAGATTACCTCCAGCACCTTTCAAAGCCTGGGGTATTTTTAGGAAACGTTTGCCTACGCAACGCACTCCTCTATCAGCTCTGCTGCACCCAAACGCTTTCCCACCCAGTACGTTGCCCCTCTCAGAGGCTCCCAGCCTCCCATCTTTAAGTGAGCAGAGTGCCGCTTCGGCACAAGAGCTCCAGAGGCCTTCTACTTCTCGCTTTCCCTCAGTTGTTTGCGAAAAAGTGACTTCTGCTTGGGATTCGCCAGCCATTGAGCGCGTATCTCTTGATTCCGCTTGTGAATCGCGTAAGTCCACACCCATTTCACTCGTTGTAGCGAGTAAAGCGTCTCCAATAGCAAGTCCAACTGCAGAACAGGCGAGCATCTCGAGGGCTGAGGCCACGCTTTCGCTTGCTAGTGAGGATTTAACTTCAACAACATTCTCTGCTACTGACAGCTCTAGCATTAGGCCAGTCCATTTTCCAGAGCACTTTAAGGAACCTCCCAACAAATACACAAACATTCTTATCTCTCCTGATCGCCCAGTGCACATCACTAAAGAGCTTCTCATGATGCCTTAGAGGCTTCCTCCACCAGAAACCGGCCCCTCGGAACAACATCCTAAGCGGCGGTCTCCTCCCTCATGATTCCCTAAGGAAGCTTGCGACTTGTCTCGGGCTTGAGAGCTCCCTTCCTGGTTTGACACCTTGGTGTCTTCTCTGTAAAAGGGGCTGAGGTTGCTTGTGCCACCTGCCCAACCTTCTCTTCGTCCATGAGTGACTGCTTGTATACCTCTGGACATGTCCTCGGTGGACGCTCCTTCTGACCCAAAGAGAAGGTCTGCTCAGAGTTCTGTTCCTTTTGGTGTTTATATCAACACCACTTCGACCTAACACCAAGGAGATATAGGGCTCTGCAGCTGACCCACCTACCGGACCTCTCCCTTTAACACCAGTCAAGTCAGGTGACAGTATGATGGCCAAGCAGAGAAGAAGGATGAAGTGTGTGACTCCACCACATGCAGATACCGTCCATCTGCGTACTAGCAGAGACATGGTTTCTCCTCGGGAGATTACTATCCACCCCTTTGACCCCAAACCCATTGAAGTTGTTCCTCTGGATCAATGCCCTGTATTTCTCCCCCTCCAGGAGGAAATCACAGCTCCCAAATCATAGAAGCCTAAAGAACTGCAAGTTTCTTCGGAAACCACAGTCCTGGAGAAACATTTCTTCCTAGGAAGGAGTCTAAGGATTCCAAAACGGTTCCGAAGAATTCCAAGGCGAGGGAATCTCGGAGACAGGAACAGGCGAAGAGGTCTCCCGAGGCAGGGCCATCTCAGGATCCAGATGACGACTTTGACCTACTCCAGGGTCTCTCAGATTAAAGTCCGGAAATAGATGAATTCAAGGACATTGACAAAGAATTCCTCCCTAAAGCGGAAAGTCCGAAATAGCACTCTGAAGCCAAGCGCAAAGAGTGGGAACATGCCTTCTGGCAAGTCCTTGCGTGCATGAGAGCCTTCAACAAGTTTTTGGATACCTGCTGGACACCACAAGGTTCTGGATCGTATCCTTGGATCCCAGAAAGCACCTGAGACCAGTGCAGCTCTCCCCTGGTCAAAAGGTCTTAAAGCAGCTAGAAGAAAAGCTATCTCTCAGATAGCAGATGCCTCTAGCTCTCTTAGAGCAGGGTCTTCCACTTGATCTTTGCCACTACCTTTTGTACTCCAAAGGAAGTATTTCGAGATATAGCAAGATCCTCGTTCTACTCTGACTCTAGACCCGTCAGCGGAATCTCTCACACCGAACGTTCCACTGCATAGACTATCCTCCTTGAGAGCCTCCCTTTCTGCCTCTGAGCTTTCCAACATAGAGCGAGGTGCAAGGTATGCCATGCAGGCTGCTTTGTGCCTCGATCTATGGTTCGGGTTGTTGGGACACATTGTTTGCTCTGCAGATCTTTCCAAGGAGACAATCAGGCGGTCCTTGGAATCCTTCCTTCTGTCCGTTACTGGACATTGGAATTCCTTTTGCATTACACAGTCAACTTTGTGAAGGGATACAGTGATAGGAAGATTCTACAGGCAGGTGCCAAACGTGGAGGTGACCCGCCTTTGGAATTCGACCCCCGAGGGACCTTCCCTCTTCAATCCTGAAAAGTTGGAATGAGCAGCTGACATGTAGAGAAAATCCTCCAAGGATTCTCTCCTCCATAGAGCCATGACTCAAGGTCATCAGTCTCAGCCTTATGGGATTGCTCCTCGACCCCCAGAGGTCATTCTAACTCTTCCCATCCCTCGACATCAAAAACTAAGGTGTCTAAGAAGCTGTTTTAGTCCAAGGGCCAGAAAGGTGGGAAGTCATTCAGAGGAAGGAAAGGTGGTCTCAAACAGATCTCCAGGCTTCTACAGCCGACTTTTTCTGGGGAAAAAGGCGACTGGAGGATGGAGACCAGTCATAGATCTCTCATCCCTGAACAAGTCTGTCCTTCAAACTTTGTTCAGGATGTAGACAGCAGACACAGTCATTCAAGCAGCAAGACCAATGGACTTCACGTGTACATCGGATCTCCAGGACGCATACTTCCAGATCCCAGTCCATACGTCTTCAAGGAAGTATCTAAGGTTCATACACGAAGGAAGACACTATCAATTCAAAGTTCTCCGTTTCAGTCTCTCAACAGCACCCCAGGTCTTCACCAGGGTGTTCACCCTAGTGTCAACATGGGCTCACAAGAACGGCATTCATCTCCTAAGATACCTAGACAACTGGCTAGTATTGGCAGAACATGCTTTTTGAGTTTTGTCAGTATCTGGGGATCGTGATAAATCTCAAGAAGTTATCACTGCTTCCATCACAGAAAATAGTGTACCTCGGCATGTTAATAGACACCATAATACAAAAAGCCTTTCCATCAGATGACAGCATACACAGGCTCATCCCTTCCTCAGACGAGAAGACGTGTCTAGACGACAGTGGTTGTGCGTCCTAGGCCATCTAACCTCCCTGATCCGTTTTGTTCCCAACTCTTGCCTCAGGATAAGATCCCTCCAATGACATCTCAAGTACTTGTGGGACCAGCACACCCAGGTTCCTGGACACCCTAGTGCCAATGGGCCAGGAACAACTTAACGGATCTGCTATTGTGGTTGGCAGAGGTGAATCTCTGCAAGGGCCAAGATCTTCTCGTCCATCCTCCAAATTTGTTGCTCTTCACAGACGCATCGAAACAAGGGTGGGGGCCCCACTTGCTGCACCACACAATATCAGGCCTTTGGTCCAAATCCAGTATATAAATCTCGTAGAGATGAGAGCAGCCTTCCTAGCCCTCAAACAGTTCTATCAGATGCTGATGGGTCACTCGGTGGTGTTGATGAGCGACAACACAACAGTAGCAGCTTATATAAAGAAACAAGGTGGTACCTTTTCGCAGCAACTATGCCATCTTGCAGTAGAGATACTAAGATGGGCAGAAGATCATTCGGTAACACCGTCAGCTTGCTTCATTCCGGGTAAAAGGAATGTGCTCGCAGACAATCTGAGCAGAGCGACTCAGGTAGTGGGCTCCGAATGATCTTTGATTCCTCTGATAGCCAACAAAGTCCTAACTTTGGTGGGTTCCCTGACTGTGGACCTGTTTGCAACATCCCTGAACTTAAGGCTCCCACTTTACTGTTCCCCAGTCCGAGACCCTGAGTCTATGGCAGGATGCATTTCAACAACGGTGTGACACTGATGTGTACGCCTTTCCCCCATTTTGTGTGATGAGAGGCTTGCTCAACAAGACCAGAGCATCCAAAAATCTAATGATGACCCTCATAGCTTTGCTATGGCATCATGCAGAATGGTTTCTGGACCTTCCGCAAATGATAGTAGATCAACCGAGAGAACTTCCTCCACTTCCAGATCTACTCAAACAACCACACGCTAACATCTATCACAAGAACGTCTAGTTGCTTCAGCTTCATGCCTGGATGTATCCGCATGTAACCCACAGTAACCTAGATACCTTTTTGATACGTCCTGTGGTGGCTGCACAAAACATGCTCACAAACACAGCTCCTTTGTAGGACAAGAAACTATTGGTTGAGGGCAGATATTACCCAGTTGTAGGACTAGAATGAATATGCGAGTGACTGGCCTCTTCATTCTTCATTCTCCCTTCTCTTGGGGTTTTAGCATCCATGGAACTCTGCAAGCTGACATCCTCCAATTGCAGGTAGGCACCATTGCCCCTTGTGTAACCTGATACACAGTATGTAATATATATTTGTTAAGTCCGCGATCTCCCAGTGAGGTAGTGATCAGGCAGCATCTAGGTGAGTGAGGAGCTTAAACTCCAAGATACATCTCACCTGGTTGAGTCACAATACTTAGTTCTCACACCGTTGCAGAGATGGCTCGGCCGTTAGCTCTCAGTGAGAGGTATTGAAAGGATAAAGTGCGCTCTTCCACAGCTCGTGCGAAGCACAAGAGTCGCGACCCGGGTCAGTAACCAGCCCATTGGTATTGGACTTCCGCCCACCTAAACGTGAGTCTCCATAGTTAAGAGGTAAAATCTTTGTATTTGGTGCCGGACCAAATGACAAATTTGGAAATCATTTGTATTTTCCCTAACCATACAAACCTGAAGCTCTTTACGCATACTGGCCTGCCATCACCTACCCCATGAAGTCGTGCCTGCAATTGCTAAGTGACTCCTGTTAGCTACTGCGAGTGTGACTAGGGTGGTTGATCTACCTCCTTCCCCCTCACCAACTAGCAGAAGCTAGTAACACCTCGCTAAATGTTTTACTGCTAGTTTCAGCTGTTGCCACATATATTCTCCATAGTAAAGAGCTTCAGGTTCGTATGGTTAGGAAAAATACAAATTACTTTTGAAATTTGTTAATTAGTTCAAAAATTGTCATTTTATTTCAGAAAACTCCAACATTATCATCTTGCCCTTCTCCACTGATAGTTGTTCTCTATTCTTTCAGACTTCAGACTTTTTATAGCAAAGGAAAGAAACATCCAACTCTTGTGACAAGATTGTGTAAACTACTGAAGATATCTGCAAGAGAAGGAGGACTCGGAAAAAGGAAGAAGGGTCTGTGTTGCTTTGTGCTGTAGGAAGTTTAGCGTTAACTATGTATTTATAATCCGTTGAAGATAACACTGATGATGATGTCATCTTGTGATGGTGAGAGGATGACGAACTCTGAATCATCAGAATTTCCAATAAAAAGCGAAATGGAAGATTCGTTTCCACACACTGAAGTGAAATTGGAGAATCATGATATTTTTGTGAGTGATGGACTCTGTGATGATGGCTCAATTTTCAAGGATCCAGAAATAGAATTCAATGCAGAGCCAGAAATAGAATTCAAAGCAGAACCAGAAGTATTTGAGTCGAGCGAAAGTGACATTAAATATTCTTTGGACTGTGATGCGTCAGTGAGTGAGGAGGATTTACAAATCGGGAAGAGGGAAGTCAATCAAGAGGAGGAGAGTGCAGAGACAGGTGTGAAAGAGGAATGTGGCATTCAGTTGGGATCCATCAGGAAAGAGAACGAAGGAAAAGGAAGAGGAAGGGGGAAAGAATGTTTACTGAAAGAGGAGGAGCAGATCGAAAACAGTGGCTGTGAAAAACCTCTTTGTCAGGAAAGTGAGTCTGAAACTCACACTGATGTTGGTACGCGTGAGAAGTCGTTGGTGGATGAGAATTATGAAAAACAATTTAGTGGAGCCGCTGAACCCAATACCCACAGGCTAATTCCCACTGAAAGCCAGTTCAGATGCAGAGACTGTGACAAAACATTTTCTACTGAAATTGATCTTAAAGCACATTACAAAAATCACCCTTGCAGAAGGTCATTCAAGTGTAGTGAATGTGGCAAAGAGTTTTTTTGGAAAAGTGCTCTCATGAGACATTTAAGAAATCACAGTGGGGAGAAGCCTTTCAAGTGCAGTGTTTGCGATAAAGCATTTTCTCAGAAAGGTTATCTCACAGACCATCATAAAATTCACACAGGAGAGAAGCCATTCAAGTGCAGTGTTTGCGAAAAAGCCTTTACTCAGAAACGCAGTCTCATAGAGCATCATAAAATTCACACTAAGGAGAGGCCATTTAAGTGCACTGTCTGTGGAAAAGCATTCGCTCAGAAAGGTACCCTTAGAGATCATCACAGAATTCACACTGGGGAGAAGCCATTCAAGTGCGATATCTGCGGCAAAGCATTTTATAAGAGTACTAATTTCACGGCACATTATAGAATTCATACTGGGGAGAAGCCGTATAAGTGTAATGACTGTGACAAAGCATTTTCTGAAAAAGCTAAACTCGCAATCCATTGTAAAATTCACACAGGAGAGAAGCCATTCAAGTGTAGCGTCTGTGACAAAGCATTTTCGCAGAGAGGTACTCTCACAGAACATTATAAAAATCACACCGAGAAGTCATTCAAGTGCAGCGTCTGTGACAAAGCATTTGTTAATTTAGGTAATCTGACAAGACATCATATAATCCACACTGGAGAGAAGCCATTCAAGTGTAGTTTCTGTGACAAAGCGTTTTCTCTGAAATGTAATTTAAAAGATCATCATAAAATTCACACCGGGGAGAAGCCATTCAAGTGCAGCGTCTGCGACCGATCCTTTGCTCAGAAAAGTGCTTTAAGAAATCATTATAGAACTCACACTGGGGAGAAGCCATATAAGTGCAGTGTCTGCGATAGAGCATTTGCTCAAAATTCTGCTCTCAATAACCACTATACAACTCACACTGGAGAAAAGCTATTCAAATGTAGTGTCTGTGACAAATCATTTGCTCAGAGAGGTGGTCTTGCAGCACATTATAAAATTCACACCAGGGATGGGTTAACTGTTAAGCAAAATGATCATGTGCTTAGTACTGCAAGGGAAGGGTCCACCGCTGATCCGTCATTCGTGGAGATTCAGAAACCATAACCGTGCTGAATGAAACCTGTTCCGTGAAGTGGTTCACAAAAGGAAAAACTAGCAAAAAATAAATGAGAAAACTTTGTAATCTGTGGAATTATTAGTTATAATGATTTTAATATTTTTAGTTTCAATTGCACAGCTGACTTCTTTCTTCACGCAAGTTCCTCCCCTTGATATACCGATTCTGGGTCAATTCGGGAGTAAACGCAGATGCGATAAATTTCACTCTGGTTACTTGAGGATCAAAACATAATGAGGTGCCACAGGCAGGTGCCATATAAAAAACCGCGCTCATGTTGAAATGATTGCAGAAGACGGGAGTTTAGTGGACCACAGTGATGGTGTTGAAAGTAATCTCTCTACAAAAGTTGAAGTAAATCAAAATGTAGCAAAGAATTCAGGGTTGTGGGTTGTTTTCTTTGTTGATGATATGGCTTGTTGCATTGCTTGCAGATGCAATAACTAACAGCATCACAATGGACTATTTGATAAGTCTAACCAACATTTCAGTAGTGGCAAACCAATAAGGTATTGTTTGCTGAAACTTCTTTTTATTGGGACAAAAGTCAAAGGGGAGAAATACAAGAGAGTGGTTAATGTATTCATCACCAACAGATCAGACATAGTTTTTTTATGAGAGAAGGGTTCAGTGACCAATAAAACAGTATTGTAAGTGATAATCATGAAAAAGCACTACAGTACTCACCTAGACATAATTAACTCGCAAACAAGGTGGAGGTTTGGGACAAACAGTTGGAGAAATACATTTTTGAAGAGTGCGATTACTGGGAATGTCTTGAGGTGCGTCATAGCTATTATTAGTATGTTAGGTGAACGTGACTTGGCTTTTCGAGGAATAGAAGAAGGGTTTTGATCATTGAGCTCAGATGTGTTACGTAAGATCAAATTTGAGAATATAATTAAAGAAAGCAGGACACTTTCCAAGTGTAAGTGGAAGTATATTAAAATAAAAAGGATTTTCTTACTGTCAGTATTGTTTAATTTCAACCGATACGTTTTTTGTGGTTTATTATGTTAAAAAAGCACGAGGAAACTTCAAATTAAAGTGAAAGTATACAAAAATAAACATTGATTCCTTTTTAGGCTTAAGTTTTGTTTGTTTTCAATGGATAAAATTTTGTGTGGTACCTTTTTGTATTTTGAATTACATTATTATTATTATTATTGTTATTATTATTATTACTAGCTAAGCTACAACCCTAGTTGGAAAAGCAAGATTCTATAAGCCCAAGGGGTTCAACAGGGAGAAATAGCCCAGTTAGTAAAGGAAATAAGGAAATAAATAAATGATGACAATAAATTAACAATAAATCATTCTGAACACAGTAACGTCAAAACAGATATATCATATATATTGTAAACTATGAAAAGACTTATGTCATATTGTTCAATATAAAAACATTTGCTGCAAGTTTGAACTTTTGAAGTTCTACTGATTCAACTACCCAATTAGGAAGATCATTCCACAACTTGGCTACAGCTGGAATAAAAATTCTAGAGTACTGTGTAGTATTGAGCCTCATGATGGAGAAGGCCTAGCTATTAGAATTAACTGCCTGCCTAGTATTACAAACAGGATGGAACTGTCCAAGAAGATCTGAATGTAAAGGATGGTCAGAGTTATGAAAAATCTTATGCAACATGCATAAGGAACTAATTGAACGACGGTGCCAAAGATTAATATCTAGATCTGGAATAAGAAATTTAACAGATCGAAAGTTCCTGTCCAACAAATTAAGATGAAAATCAACAGCTAAAGACCAGACAGGAGAACAATACTCGAAATAAGGTAGAATGAAAGAATTAAAACACTTCAGAATAGATTGATCACCGAAAATCTTGAATCATGTATGTATTGGATGCCAATTTCTCAATTGCTTAGTGCCTATAAAGGGCTTAACCCATCCCTTAATTCACACCAGGGAGAAGCCATTGAGGTGTTCTTTACAAAGCAATTTAATTTCCATACTTGCTAGACTAGTTATACCCTCTCTCTTGTTAGTTTTATCAAGTGGAATTGAGACAGTTACTTTGCTAATGATTCTTTACGGGACATTTACGAACAAGTTGAATAAAACTTTGATCAAGCAAGAGAGACATGTCTGATTGAATGAGATCTTCTGTGTTGCCTTGGTGATGTTCAGCTGCATGTGGTGTCATCTCTGATGGGAGTCCTCTGTTGTTTTGGTAGCTATGCACCTCCTTGTTGTACTGTACCTCTGACTCACTAATTATTCACTTCCTTTCTTGCTTAGGAATATTTGACAGTTAGAAACCTGAGCAGTATTTTTGGGAATTCTATTTTGTTCCCGCACTAACAAACCTTCTGTTGTTTACATGGGATATCTCTTTTGGCGAAGCTAGAAGGCAGCCAATAGACTGAAAGAAAATGCTAGGTGGCAACTCTACCTTCCCACTGTTTTGGGTCGGTAGTGGGTGGCTGGGCATTACCGTAGCCACCTATCTCTACTTACAGCTAATAGAGCTACCTTACTTTTCTCTTGTGGCTAGTCGATATCGGATGTGTCTGCCCTTCACCTCTTCCCAAGGCTCGCCATCAGACATACAACCATTGCTTTATATGCTTTCTTTCTCTTTTCAGATGTGAGTGTTCTTCTTCTGATGCTCCAGTGCGTACCTGTCCTGGTTGCAAAGGTCGCCTTTGCGGCACCCTCATGTCCTCCATGGACATACACCCCCATCTGCTGTGTCCTGCTGGCTGGGGGTGTCGCTGCGAGTGTCGGGAGTGGCCTGCCTCCCAGTGAGAGAAGTTTGGGCGGTGTACTAAGAAGAAAGCTAAGAGAGATCTTTCTCCCCCAGAGTCTGCCTCTGCAGGGAAAAGGGCTCGGGTTTCTTCCCTCACCTCTGGATTGCTTCCCTTTCTCTGTGAGTCAGTCGAGTAGGAGCGCAGACCGACCTACTCCTTGGCAGCTAGGGGTATTAGAGGGGTTGGTGCTTTCCCTATTGGAATACTCTATCTTCTCTCCAGCCACTGTGGAACCATTTTCCCTTGCAGATGTGCTGCAGGCCTGGCTGCTTTTTCTGCTCCTCCTTTGAACGAGATACTTCGGCAGCTCCTTCAGCGTAGGGCGAGGAGAGAACCGTCCCCTGTGACAACAACATCTTCTGCCCTGGACCTTTGTTAAGTCCACCTTACATCCTCTCCTGGCCCTTCCACTTGCAGACGTGATCGTTTTGTTTGCTCTTACAACAGTCTCCTGCTGATGATGTCTCTGCTTGCCAATCTGGGGCAACATCGCCGCCTAACCCTAACGTAAACCTTGTTTCTTCCAACAGAGATGGCTCCAGCTCACGTGTGCTCCCCCAGCAAGCTGAAATGGTTACGCAGAAGGATCCTATTGAGCGCAGTGATCCTCCTCTGACGAGTGTTCCACCTGCTCGCCCTTCTCCTGGATGTGTGATGACATCCTGTCCTGTAACAGTATCACCGCTCAAGATCAAGGGCTTCACGCTCAAAGGCAAGTTCCACTTCGCCCTCCTCTAGAGATACACGATTACAATCATGATCACAATCACGAGCCTTGTGCTCACAATCAAGATAACGGGCTTCGCTCTCATAATTATGAGCTTTGCGCTTTAAGTGTTATGTTAAGCACTCGTGATCAAGATATCAAGATGATCACGATCACGAGGCGAGCACACTCACGATCGAAAGACCGTCACTCCAGACAATCACGATCTAAGCATTCGAAATGCTCTAGATCGAGGAGCTACAGGTTTGTATGGTTAGGAAAAATGAAAATTATTTCCAAATTTGTCATTTTTTGAAGCCATAGAAACCAGAGTCCTTTAATGTAACTTCCCTCCTCCAAACACCCTTCTAAGTCCTGGGCTGAAAGAGAATTATGAGCCGACTGGAATCGGGTGGGGCTTTACGCTCGGATAACGGCTCATTATCCATTTCACCGAATGGTTCCAATCTCCCCAATTAAAGGAGTCGTGTTTGTATGGTTAGGAAAAATACAAATTACTTTTGAATTTTGTTAATTAGTTCAAAAATTGATATTTTATTTCAGTAAACTCCAACATTATCATCTTGCCCTTCTCCACTGATAGTTGTTCTCTATTCTTTCAGACTTCAGACTTTTTATAGCAAAGGAAATAAACATCCAACTCTTGTGACAAGATTGTATAAACTATTGAAGATATCTGCAAGAGAAACAGGACTCGGAAAAAGGAAGAAGGCTCTGTGTTGGTCCATGGTGTAAGACTTTGAAGTGCAGTGTTAACTTTATATTTGTCTGTTGTTGAAGGTAATATTGAAGAGAATGTCATCCAGTAATAGGGAGAGGATGAAGAACTCTCAATCAATAGAATTTCCAATAAAAAACGAAACGGAAGATTCTTTTTTACACACTGCAGTCAAGTTAGAAAATGATGATTTGGTTGACAGCATGGGACTCTTTGATGATGACTCTCTTTTCATCGATCCAGACATGGAATTCAAAGCCGAGCCAGAATTTGAAGCCGAGCCAGAAATAGAATTCAAAGTTGAGTCAGAAATAGAATTCAAGGCAGAGCCAGAATTCAAAGCAGAGCCAGAAATGTTTGAGTCAACTGAAGGTGACATGAAATATTCTTTCAACTCTGGTGCATCAATGAATGAGGGGGATTTACAGGTCAGCAAAAGGAAAGTCAATAAAGAGGAGAAGAAGAGTGTAAAGACAGGTGTGAAAGAGGATTGTGGCATACAGCTGGGATTCAGTAGGAAAGAGAGTGAGGAAAAGGGAAGACGAAGTATGAAAAAATGTTTACTGAAAGAGGAGGAAGAGATCGAAAACAGTGGCTGTGGAAAACCTCTTTGTCAGGAAAGGGATTCCATAACTCACACTGATGTTGGTACGCGTGAGTCCTTTGTGGGTGGGAATTATGAAAAACAATTGAGTGGAGCCGTTGCACCCAATACCCATAAGCTAATTCACAATGAAGGCCAGTTCAGATGCAGAGACTGTGACAAAACATTTTCCAATGAAATTGATCTTAAAACACATTATGAAAGTCACCCTGGCAGAAGGTCATTCAAGTGTAGTGAATGTGGCAAAGAGTTTTTACGGAAACATGGTCTCGTGAGACATTTAAGAAATCACAGTGGGGAGAAACCTTTCAAGTGCAGTGTTTGCGAAAAAGCCTTTTCTCAGAAAGATTATCTCACAGACCATCATAAAATTCACACTGGAGAGAAGCCTTTCAAGTGCAGTGTTTGCGAAAAAGCCTTTACTCATAGATATAGTCTCGTAACGCATAATAGATTTCACACTGGAGAGAAGCCTTTCAAGTGCAGTGTTTGCGAAAAAGCCTTTTCTCAGAAACGTAGTCTCATAGCGCATCACAGAATTCATACTGGGGAAAAGCCATTCAAGTGCATTGACTGTGACAAAGCATTTTCCGAAAAAGCTAAACTCGCAGTCCATTGTAGAATTCACACCGGGGAGAAGCTATTTAAGGGTATTGTCTATGACAAAGCATTTTGTCATAAAAATCACACTGAGAAGTCATTCAAGTGCAGTGTTTGTGACAAAGCGTTTTCTCTGAAACGTAATTTAAAAGATCATTATAGAACTCACACTGGGGAGAAGCCGTATAAATGCAGTGTTTGCGATAGAGCATTTGCTCAAAATTCTGCTCTCAATAACCATTATATAACACACACTGGAGAAAAGCCATTCAAGTGTAGTGTTTGTGACAAAGCGTTTTCTCTGAAAGGTCATTTAAAAAATCATCATAGAACTCACACTGGAGAGAAGCCATATAAATGCAGTGTCTGCGATAGAGCATTTGCTCAAAATTCTGCTTTCAATAATCATTATACAACTCACACTGGAGAAAAGCTATTCAAATGTAGTGTCTGCGATAAATCATTTGCTCGGAAAAGTGTTCTTTTAGCACATAATAAAATTCACACCAGGGATGGGTTAACCGTTAAGCAAGATGAGCCTGTGCTTAGTACCCCAAGGGAAGGATCCACCGCTGATTCATCATTCGTGGAGATTCAGAAACCATAACCGTGCTGAATGAAACCTGTTCCGTGAAGTGGTTCACAAAAGCAAAAACTAGCAAAAATGAATGAGAAAACTTTGTAATTAAAGGAATTATTAGTTATAATGATTTTAATATTTTGGGACAACAGTTAAAGAAATAAAATTTTGAAGAGTGTGATTACTGGGAACGTCTTGAGGCGTGTCATAGCTATTATTAGTATGTTAGCTGAATGTGACTTTGCTTTTTTTATGGTTGATTGAACACAACCCAGTTTGTTCCACTTTTAGCACACCAAATTTCAAAATGGGAAAATGGCTGAAAAGAAAATCCTTCTTGGACGTTCAAAGGTCCATTCGTTCATCGTTGACGTATTAAAATCTTCCATATATTTTTAACATTAATGATCAGAAAGTGTTCAGCTGAACGCTCTTTTTCTCAGTTGTAGCCTGTTGAAGGTGCTACAGTAATGTAGGCAAGATGCCTTATCTCTATCAAGTATAAAAGCAGATGTGTTACGTAAGATCGCTTTTGAGGATCTGATTAGAATAAGCAGGACACTTTCCGAATGTAAGTGAAAGTATACTAAAATAAAAATTATTTTCTTACTGTCAGTGTTGTTTAATTTCAACCGATACATTTTTTGTGGTTTATTATGTTAAAAAGTCACGAGGAAACTTTAAATCAAAGTGAAAGTATACAAAATTAAACATTGATTTTTTTTTGCTATAAGTTTTGTTTGATTTCAATGGATAAAATTTTGTGTGGTAATTTTTGTATTTTAAATTATTTATATGTATTGGGTGCCAAATTCCCTAAGTGCTTAGGGCCTAGAAAATTTGTAAGGGAATCATGTTCTTTTAAAAAGAGGAGAATATTGTTACAAAGCAATCAAATTTCCATACTATCTAGACTAATTGTACTCTCTCTCTCTCTCTTTAGTTTGATCAAGTGTAATTAAGATAGTTCCTTTGCAAATGATTCTTTATTGGACATTAAATGACAAATTTGGATGTAATTTGTATTTTTCCTAATGATACGAACATTTAGTTAATTAACGCTTTTACCACCAAAGGGCGTACTGGTACGTTTCACAAAACTCATCCCTTAACCCCCATGGACGTACGGGTACGTCCTTGCAAAAAACTGCTATTTAAATTTTTTTTTGCATATTTTTGATAATTTTTTAAGAAACTTCAGGCATTTTTCAAGAGAATAAGACCAACCTGACCTCTCTATGAAGAAAATTAAGGCTGTTAGAGCAATTTGAAAAAAATATACTGCAAAAAGTGCTTGAAAAAAATAACCCCTGTGGGTTAAGGGTTGGAAAGTTCCAAATAGCCTGGGGGTAAAAGGGTTAATAAGGATTATCCTTCGGCAAAGCTGGAAGACTAACCACCAAGACTTCAGTGTGAGGTGGCAACCACCCAACCACTCGTTAGAGGGAGGTGGAGGGGGTATCGGGTACCCCCACTCACAAATCAGTGACGTTTCACCACTTTTGATTCCTGGCAGGACTTGTGGGAGACAGGTGATGGCGAGACCATTTGTATAAATAGCTAAAGGTTTGTATCGTTATTAAATATACAAATTTCCAAATTTGTCATTTATTCTGCCACTAAACAAACCTTACGCTATTTAATAAGGACGACTCCCCTGTTAGGGAGGCGGTAGTCCGACCTCTACATTGGTCATTGCCCCGGGTTTTTACCTGTACAGAGTTAGACTGTAACTGGAAAAAAAAACCCTTGACACCTCGCTAAAAGGAGACATTGTGTAACACCTCGCTAAAAGGAGACATTGTGTAACACCTCGCTAAAAGCTGACATTGTGTAATGTGCTCGCAGTGGCCTGAGCAACCTCTGTGGTTGTGAGGAACTAGCAATGTGACTGTCTAGGAAAGAATATTCCAAGTTTAGGAATAGGAATGCAAATAAAAAACATTCGCTATATCCACCTCGCGAGGAGTATCAGGAACATGTACAAGTATGAAGACTCTACTAGGTTACACAAGGGAAATGGCTATGACCTGCAGATAGGCGAGGCCAGCGTGCAGAGAACACATGGGGCTGTTCCCCAAGAGAGGGGAAAATGAAAGAAAAAGGAGTCCGTCATTTTAAACATACAGACTAACCCCGGGTAACCAATGCCCTCAACCGTCTGCTACTTGTCCATCAAGGAGCCTGAGTTATTTTTAAACCACCTGTTGTGCAGCCACCACAGTACCAGTGGGTCACGTCTCACAGTTGTCTAAAGCTTCCACACACCCGCTTGCAACACCTGCATCGCAGAGTTGCGTTTAAACGCCAGGGACATACTTATGCCCCTGATGTCATGAGCTCCTGGTCGTCGATTAGGAGGAGGGTCAGGATTCAGTACATTGTTTGATAGAGAGACTTTAGAGAAAAAGAGGTAAGAAAGACGTAAGGAATGAAAGAGGAATCGGTTAAAAGCTGAAAGTACATGGGTAGAATACAAAATTGCAATGTGCTAATATAATTACCCACTAAGAAGGAAAGAAAGCAAAGCAGCAACAGTCATAAATAAGTTATATAATTTCCTAAAGGGTATAATGGGAAATGTAAAAAAGCTAACAGAGGGGCACAGTGACCAGGAACTAACAAATAATTTTCTAGTATTCTTTAAAAACAAAATAGAAAATATAAGTAGGTCATTTGCATATATTCAACATCAGATTAATGCTACACCAGATACACAGATAAAACTAATGTGATTCAATAATGTAACACTAGACGATATCACCAGGATTATCAAGAGAGCAAAGAAAACAAACTGTACGATCGATCCAGTGCCAATATCTGAAGTAACTTGAGAGAAACTTTTCTTGTCTAGCTGCTATAGAAGATCTCTTTGAAAGCGCCCTCCAACATAGTGTAGACTTCGGCCTGAAGGTCCAGCTCGTTTGCGGATTCCTTCATATAGAAGCTGGATGGAACTGGATCTCAAGTCAGGGGAGGGGAAAATTGTGTGAATGGGATGCGATACCTTATACAAATCACAGAGGTTGTCCACGAATCTGCCCCGTGTTGCGTCCACCTCTTCCAGCGGCATTGCATGCATCCCCCCACTGGTGGGCTGGTGATAGGATTGCCCCCCTAGCTGTAGTGGCCGCCTCTGCCTCTTCCCGTACCACCTTTTCCTCCTCTCGAGGGTTTGGAGCCCTTTGGATCTTTGGCAGGAAAAGGCTGCCGTGACACCTTTTTAGAGGACCCTGCTGTCCTACTGGTCGAGGGTTTGGTGGGCTGTGGCTATTTCTTGGGAGGTGGAGGAGCCTTCCCATAGGGCCTGTTCGTCAAGGCCGTATAAAGGAGGGAATCCTTAGTGGATATTCTCCAACGCTCAGCAACCGTCTCGACATCCTCTGGCTTGAAGAGAAGTGTTCCTTCCAGAGTAGAGTTTCTGAGCCTTGATGCTTTAGCTCTAGGAACCTGCTTGTGGAATCTTTTAATCACAGCATCTTGTCTCTTTAAGAATTACATTTTCCCAAGTTGGACAACCTGGTGGGAAAGGAACTACAAGGTTCAAGTGCCTGACAAGAGAAAAGTCTCCATGGACCTTCTTGTACTCTCTTTTGATCAATCCTTGGTTTGCACAAGGCGGCCCACTGAATCCACCCATAGATCCAGCCATGGAGCAGCCTGCATGGCGTACTTTGTTGATGTGCTCTGAGGCAGAGAAAATGCATGAAAGTCCAGAAAGCCTCTCTATGGGGACTCCTCTCGAAAGAGCCTCAAAACATAAAAGCCGGAATGGGTTTGTATTCCAATTAGTAACGCCTCCTCTGTTGGGCAAAAGGAGGCCGGAGGAACCGAGATGACGAACCAGCACGAAGCAGGCTGGAGGAGCCGGCGATCTGGGAGAATGCCCTCTTCCTGGCTGCCGTCATTTCCTTAGACCAAGGCGTGGTGGAACTGGTCTTAGGTGGTCTCAAAGTACCATGCATATGGTCCCTGCCTTCCTGAGGAGCTGCCACCGTGTTTGACAACCCATTAATAACCCTCATGCAGGCTAGGGCTTGCTGGAAGGCGGATTCGGACTCCCGAGGTTCCGTCTTGTACTTGAACTTCAGACTCGCTGCCTTAGGGAAGTTGTTTTCATCAAAGTCCAGGAGGTCATCCACCTCCAAGCTCTCATCAATAGGAGCCTGGGGTTGTCAAGTTTATCAAGAGGAAGAACGTCACGAGAGAAAATCGTGACTGGAGAACTTCTGGCCCTCTCTTGCATGAGGTTCTCACGATCTTTATAGATCTTAGGGACCGTCTTCATAGCCTTAGGGTCCGTACGGGACGGCAAATGCTCTTCCAGCAAGGAAGGGCTGGAGGGTGCCGGTCATTCCTCAGGGGCCTTAACCTCTCTTGCTTGAGATTCAACGCCCTCCAGAGGGGGGCTGTAGTTTGATGGGAACTACCTTGATTGGAGAAGGACAGAAATAAGGCACGTGAGAAATCTTGGGAGGCGAGCCTATGTCCATGCTCACCCTAGGGTGAAGAAGGTCTACATGAGGAAGGGTCTGTTTTGGCATCATCTTCTTCTGTCACACCGTCATAACTGGTGTAAGCTCCAGGGTGTTGAAGTCCTGCATCAGAACTTAGGCGCCTCTTGCACCTTCCCTTGTTCTCCCGATGGGAGAGATTGGCATCGGTGGAACTGGGTCCCTAGCACAAGTTGGCCTCTTCCTGGGGTCAGTAGGAAAGGTAGAGGAAGAAGAGAAGGAAACCGACTTCTCCAACGGGATGACCTAGGTAGAAGCAACAACCGGCCTCTGCCTAGAAGGAATCTGCGGTGGTTTAGGAGGATCTGCTGTGGCCAAAGTGACCATCTTAATAAGGTTGTCGAACCTAAATGGCTGTTCGCCAACAGATGACAGGTACGAGGTGTCCATGGGGAGGCCTGGAGGTGGAGAATGCTTCCTCGCAGGTTGTCACCTTGGAACCTGAAACTGTGGGGAAGATGGAAGAGGAACAGGCATCAGCTGGTCTTTTGATGTCATCCCCGGTTGGTCTGGAGAAATAGGAACGCCAGCGTACCTATTCAGAGTGTGTTTGAAGCCTTCAGCCTTCTCAAAAAGGGACGGGCCTTCCACTAGCAGCCGCTGAGGTCGAGGACTCTTGAGGAAACTCTTTGCTCATCAATGCTTGTGAAAAGTTCGCGAGTGCTCAGGAACATACAATTAATGTGCAGGGATGAGCGATTCGTGAGGAAGAGCGAGTGTTTCTGGAGCAAGAGTTTGAGAATGAGGAGGAGAATACTTTGGAGACCTTCGACGAGTGGGCAAACGATGATCAGGCAGGCTAACTGCGAGAAGACGAGCGGTGTGATGGCGAGCAACACAGGCAAATGACATGTTGGTGACCATCATGATGGAGATCCTCTGAAAGGCGCGTGATGCATCAGCAAATGATGCGTAGGGGAGCGTGGCGTAGGAGATCGTCATGAAGGCGAGTGGCGCACGTAGGAGAACGTCGCACTGGAGAGCATCGCATTGGCAAGCATCGTGATAATGAGTGACGTGGCAGGGAGCATCGCGATAGTGAGTGCTGCGTCAGGGAGCGTCGCATAGGAGATCAACGAGAAGGCGATTGGCAAGTTGGGGGAGTAAAGCGTTGGCGAACGACGAGTTGGAGATCCTAGTGTCAGGGATCAGTGCACTAGAGAACGCTGAGCAGGAGAGCGTCATCTGGTGGGAGATATTTTGGAGTGACGAGACAGCGAACAACTTGTCGGAAGGTCTTGTCCTGACGAACGGTGAGCAGAAGGCGAGCGTGTAATTGGAGAACGACGATCAGAAAAGGAACGACGCTCAGAAGAGCATCAACCACGTGCCGACGAGTGATGATCACAAGATGTTGAGTGACAATCCCACGGAGACCAACGATCATAAACAGGAGACCAACGAGAAGATAGCTTATCTTGCTAACTGGAGTGCTGGCTTGCGGATGACGAACGTAGAGGACTGTGATCCCTGGAAGACAAGGAGGTTCGAAGATGGTGGGAGGACTCATTGTATGCAGGAGGTCGTCAAAGAGAGGGCGAACGGGTGCGAGGGTCACAAAAAACACTGGGAAGGCGAGAGATGGGCCTCGCACACAGCCAGCATGTCTACAGGAGATTGTGGTGTCTGTCTCGACCGAGGATATGGAGGAGCTACAAGTGTGCCCTTCAGGTTCTGGACATACGTGCATGAGGAGCATCAAAGAGAAAAATCACACCTGTAAGAGAGAAAGCAGTTTGAAAAGCAATGGTCTGTATGGCCAAGTGTTAGCCCACCTAAACGTGAGTCTCCATAGTTAAGAGGTAAAATCTCTGTATTTGGTGCCGGACCAGATGACAAATTTGGAAATCATCTGTATTTTCCCTAACCATACAAACCTGAAGCTCTTTACGCATACTGGCCTGCCATCACCTACCCCATGAAGTCGTGCCTGCAATTGCTAAGTGACTCCTGTTATCTACTGCGAGTGGGACCAGGGTGGTTGATCTACCCCCCCCCTCACTAACTAGCAGAAGCTAGTTACACCTCGCTAAATGTTTCAATGCTAGTTTCGGCTGTTGCCACATATATCTCTCCTTAGTAAAGAGCTTCAGGTTCGTATGGTTAGGAAAAATACAAATTACTTTTGAAATTTGTTAATTAGTTCAAAAATTGTCAATTTATTTCAGAAAACTCCAACATTATCATCTTGCCCTTTTCCACTGATAGTTGTTCTCTATTCTTTCAGACTTCAGACATTTTATAGCAAAGGAAATAAACATCCAACTTTTGTGACAAGATTGTGTAAACTACTGAAGATATCTGCAAGAGAAACAGGACTCGGAAAAAGGAAGAAGGGTCTGTGTTGCTTTTTGCTGTAGGAAGTTTAGCGTTAACTATGTATTTATAAACCGTTGAAGATAACACTGATGAAAATGTCATCTTTTGATGGTGAGAGGATGACGGACTCTGAATCATCAGAATTTCCAATAAAAAGCGAAATGGAAGATTCGTTTCCACACACTGAAGTGAAATTGGAGAATCATGATATTTTTGTGAGTGATGGACTCTGTGATGATGGCTCTGATTTCAAGGATCCAGAAATAGAATTCAAAGCAGAACCAGAAGTATTTGAGTCGAGCGAAAGTGACATTAAATATTCTTTGGACTCTGATGCATCAGTGAGTGAGGAGGATTTACAAATCAGCAAGAGGGAAATCAATCAAGAGGAGAAGAGTGTAGAGATAGGTGTGAAAGAGGATTGTGTCATACAGTTGGGATCTAGTAGGAAAGAGGACGAAGGAGCGGGAAGAGGAACGGGGAAAAAATGTTTACTGAAAGAGGAGGAACAGATCGAAAACAGTGGCAGTGAAAAACCTCTTTGTCAGGAAAGTGAGTCTGAAACTCACTCTGATGTTGGTAGGCGCAAGAAGTCATTGGTGGGTGGGAATTATGAAAAACAATTTAGTGGAGCCGTTGAACCCAATACCCATAAGCTAATTAACCCTGGAAGCCAGTTCAGATGCAGAGACTGTAACAAAGCATTTTCTACTGAAATTGATCTTAAAGAACATTATGAAAGTCACCCTTGCAGAAGGTCTTTCAAGTGTAGTGAATGTGGCAAAGTCTTTGTTTGGAAAACTGCTCTCATGAGACATTTAAAAATTCACAGTGGGGAGAAGCCTTTCAAGTGCAGTGTTTGCGATAAAGCATTTCCTCTGAAAGGTTATCTCACAGACCATCATAAAATTCACACTGGAGAGAAGCCATTCAAGTGCAGTGTTTGCGAAAAAGCCTTTACTAAGAAACGTATTCTCGTAGAGCATCATAAAACTCACACTAAGGAGAGGCCATTTAAGTGCACTGTCTGTGGAAAAGCATTCGCTCAGAGAGGTTCCCTTATATATCATCGCAGAATTCACACTGAAGAGAAGCCATTCAAGTGGAATGTCTGTGGCAAAGCATTTTCGCAGAGAGGTAGTCTGACTAGACATTATTTAATCCACACTGATGAGAAGCCATTCAAGTGCAGTGTGTGCGACAAAGCATTTTTTCAAAGATGTGATCTTGCAGCTCATATCAGCATTCACACCGGGGAGAGGCCATTCAAGTGCAGTGTCTGTGACAGATCATTTGTTCAGAGAAGTTGTCTCACAGCACATCATAAAACTCACACCAGAGATGAGTTGATTGTTAAGCAAAATGAGCTGGTGCTTAGTATTCCAAGGGAAAGGTCCACCACTGATCCATTATTCATGGAGATTCAGGAAAGAGATTCCAAAAGCCACACTGATGTTGGTACGACAGAAAAGTCATTTGTGGGTGAGAATTATGAAAAACAAATTCCCACTGGAAGCCAGTTCAGATGCAGAAACTGTGGCAATACATTTTCTAATGAAATTGATCTTAAAGCACATAGTAAAAGTCCCCCTTGCAGAAGGTCATTCAAGTGTAATGAATGTGGCAAAGAGTTTCTTGTGAAATTTGCTCTCAGGAGACATTTAAGAATTCACACTGGAGAGAAGCCATTCAAGTGCAGCGTCTGCGACCGATCTTTTGCTCAGAAAAGTACTTTAAGGACTCATTATATAACTCACACTGGAGAAAACCCATTCAAAGGTAGTGTCTGTGATGAAACATTTTCGCAGAAAGGTAGTCTCACACAACATTATAAAAATCACACCGAGAAGTCCGAGAAGTCCGAGAAGTCATTCAAGTGCAGCGTCTGTGACAAAGCATTTGCTGATTTGCGTAGACTGACAAGACATCATATAATCCACACTGGAGAGAAGCCATTCAAGTGCAGTGTCTGTGATAGAGCGTTTTCTCTGAAATCTAGTTTGAAAGATCATCATAAAATTCACACCGGGGAGAAGCCATTCAAGTGCAGCGTCTGCGATCGATGGTTTGCTCAGAAAAGTGCTTTAATAGTTCATCATAGAACTCACACTGGAGAGAAGCCATATAAATGCAGTGTCTGCGATAGAGCATTTGCTCAACCGTCTGGTCTCAAAAACCATTATACAACTCACACTGGAGAAAAGCTATTCAAATGTAGTGTCTGTGGCAAAGCATTTTCTCGGAAAAGTGGTCTTTTAGCACATAATAACATTCACACCAGGGATGGGTTAACCGTTAAGCAAGATGAGCCTGTGCTTAGTACCCCAAGGGAAGGATCCACCGCTAATTCATCATTCGTGAAGATTCAGAAACCATAACTGTGCTGAATGAAACCGGTTCCGTGAAGTGGTTCACAAAAGCAAAAACTAGCAAAAAATAAATGAGAAAACTTTGTAATTAAAGGAATTATTAGTTATAATGATTTTAATATTTTGGGACAACAGTTAAAGAAATAAATTTCTGGAGGGTGCGATTACTGGGAATGTCTTGAGGCGTGTCGTAGCTATTATTAGTATGTTAGCTGAACGTGGCTTTGTTTTTTGAGGAATAGAAGAAGGGTTTTGATCATCACATAAAGGAATTTTATTAGGGCTAAATGAACTTAACCCAGTTTGATCCACTTTTAGGAAAATGGCTGAAAAGAAAATCCTTCTTGGATGACCAAAGGTCCATTCGTTCATTGTTGACGAATTAAAATCTTCCGTATGTTTTTAACATTAATGGTCAGAAAGTGTTCAGCTGAACGTTCATTTTCTCAGTTGTAGCCTGTTGAAGGTGCTACAGTAATGTATGCAAGATGCCTTATTTCTATCAAGTATAAAAGCAGATGTGTTAGGTAAGATCACTTTTGAGAATCTGATTAGAATAAGCAGGACACTTTTTAAATGTCAGTGAAAGTATACTAAAATAAAAAAGGATTTTCCTACTGTCAGTGTTGTTTAATTTCAACCGATACATTTTTTCTTTTTTGTGGTTTATGTTAAAAAGTCACGAGGAAACTTTAAATCAAAGCGAAAGTATGCACAAATAAACATTGTTTTCTTTTTGCTATAAGTTTTGTTTGATTTCAATGGATAAAATTTTGTGTGGTTCATTTATGTATTTTGAATTATTTATATGTATTGGGTTCCAAATTCTTAACCCTTTTACCCCCAAGCTATTTGGAACTTTCCAACCCTTAACTCCCAGGCGTTTTTTTTTTTTTTCAAGCACATTTTGCAATATATATTTTTTAAATTGCTCTAACAGCCTTAATTTTCATCATAGAGAGGTCAGGTTGGTCTCATTCTTTTGGAAAATGCCTGAAGTTTCTCATAAGGTTATCAAAAATATGCAAAAAAAAATGTAAATAGCAGTTTTTTACAAGGACGTACCAGTATATCCATGGGGGTAAAGGGATGAGTTTTTTTAAACGTACCAGTACGTCTATTGGGAGTGAAAGGGTTAAGTGCTTATGGCCTGTAAAAGGAGAATCCATTTAGGTGCTATGTTTGTGACAAAGTAAATCTTGTGTTTTAGATCATTTGAAGATTTTTGCTGTAGAAAATTTGTAAGGAGTTGGGAAAGTTGTGTTCTTTAGAAAAGAGGAGAATGCTGTTACAAAGCAATTCAATTTCCATACTTGCTAAACTCTAGTTGTGCTCTAGTTAGTTTAATTAAGTGGAATTGAGACAGTTCCTTTGCAGATGATTCTTTATTTGGTTTTTACAAACGAGTTGAATAAAATTTTGATTAAACGAGAGAGATATGTCTGATTGAATGATGTATTTTGTGTTTCCCTGGTTGATGTTTAGTTTCTTGTGGTGTCATCTCTGATGGGTCATCTGTTGTTAGCTAGTAATGCACCTCTTCATTGACAGTTAGAATCCCGAACAGTATTTGTGGAAATTATACTTTGTTCCAGCACTAACAAACCTTCCGTTGTTTACGTAGGATATCTCTTTCGGCAAAGCTAGAAGGCAGCCAATAGACTGAAAGAAAATGTGTGGTGGCAACTCTACCTGCCCACCGTTGTGGGTCAGTAGTGGTTGGCTGGGCAGTGCCCTTGCACACCTATCTCTACTCACAGCTCAGAGAGCTGCCTCACTTTTCTCTTTTGGCTGGTACTGATCGGACGTATCTCTCTTCCCAGGGCTCGCTATTAGACATTCAACTATTGCTTTATGCACTTTCTTTCTCTTTTCAGGTGTGAGTGTGCTCCTTCTTCTGACGCTCCCTTGCGTACCTTGCAGCACCTTCATGTCCTCTGTGGACACAGATCACCATCCTCTATGTCCTTCCTGACGGGTGTCGCTGCGAGCAGGCTTCGCCCTGCAACAAGTTTCGGGTGTGGTCGGCCTTACAGTGGGAGAAGTTCGGGCAGGAAGAAGAAAGTTAAGAGAGATCTTTCTCCCACGGAGGCTACCTCTGCAGAGAAAAAGAGTTTGGCTTCTTTCCGCTCTCCTGGATTGCTTTCCTAATGTCCTCCTCGCCCACCTTCCTCTGGGAATCGGTCGAGTAGGAGCGCAGACTGATTTACTCATTGGTAACCTTGAGGTGCTGGGGATGTTGATGCTGTATCTTCACCTCCAGTCGCTGGAGAACCTTTCCCTTGCAAATGTGCTGCAGGCCTGGCTGTTTTTGGGCATTTCTGCTCCCCCTTCAAAGGAGACTCTTTTGCAATTCCTTCAGCGTGCCGCGACGAGAGAATTATCCCGTGGCAACAATATCTTTTACCGTGGACCTTTTTTAAGTCCACCTTTCACCCTCTCCTTGCCCTTCCACAAGCGGACGTGATCGCTTTCGTTTGCCCCTACATTGGCCTCCTTCTGACAATGTCCCTGCTCGCCAACCTAAGACGACATCGCTGTGTAACCCTAACATAAACCCTGTTTCTTCCAACAGAGATGGTTTCCGCTTGGTTGCGCTGCCCCAGCAAGCTGACGAAGTTAGGCAGAACGATCGTAGTGAGCGCAGTGATCCTACTTTGACAAGCGCTCCACCTGCTTGCTTTTCACCTGGACGTGTGACAACATCCAGTCCTTTAATAGGATCACCTATACAAGCTTTACGCTCACCCGAACCCCGTTTACGAGGTTCAAGAGATCATTAACAATCTAAGCGTTCATTACATGGACGTTCGCGTGATAGAACCATGGGCTCATGCCATAAAGACCGTAGGTCATTGCAGTCTTGGCGTAAGTCTTCTAAGAGACACCCTTGATCTAGGACGCACTGCTCAAGATCAAGAGCTTCACGCTCAAGCACAAGTTCATCTTCGTGCTCCTCCTCTAGATACCCACGATCACAAGCCTAGCTCTCACGATTACGGACGTCACGCACGCGATCAAGATCACTGGCTTCACGCTCTCAAAGTCTCATGCTAAGTACTCGTGATCAAGACGATCACGATCGTGAGGCAAGCATTCTAGATAGTGAGGTAGATGCTCTTCTAGATAACATAGTAGACGTGCGTGCTTTCCGTCAGCCCACAGCGCCACATCTCCTGACCCTCCTTCCAAAGGAAGTATTATGAGATACAGCAAGATCCTCGTTCTACTCTGACTCTAGACCTGTCGGCGGAATATCTCACACCGAACATTCCACTGCATAGACTATCCTCCTTGAGAGCCTCCCTTTCTGCCTCTGAGCTACTCAACATAGAGCGAGGTGCAAGGTATGCCATGCAGGCTGCTGTGTGGCTCGATCTATGGTTCGGGTTGTTGGGCCACATTGTTCGCTCTGCAGATCTTTCCAAGGAGACAATCAGGCGGTCCTTGGAATCCTTCCTTCTGTCCGTTACTGGACCTTGGAATTCCTTTCGCATTACACAGTCAACTTTGTGAAGGGATACAGTGATAGGAAGATTCTACAGGCAGGTGCCAGACGTGGAGGTGACCCGCCATTGGAACCCGACCCTCGATGGACCCTCGCTCTTCAATCCTGAAGAGTTCGAATGATCAGCTGACATGTGGAGAAAATCCTCCAAGGATTCTCTCCTCCATAGAGCCATGACTCAAGGTCATCAGTCTCGGCCTTATGGGATAGCTCCTCGACCCCCAGAGGTCATTCTAACTCTTTCCATCCCTTGACATCAAAAACTAAGGTGTCTAAGAAGCTGTTTTAGTCCAAGGGCCAGAAAGGTGGGAAGTCATTCAGAGGAAGGAAAGGTGGTCTCAAACAGGTCTCCAGGCTTCTACAGTCGACTTCTTCTGGGGAAAAAGGCGACTGGAGGATCGAGACCAGTCATAGATCTCTCACCCCTGAACAAGTCTGTCCTTCAAACTTTGTTCAGGATGTAGACAGCAGACACAGTCATTCAAGCAGCAAGACCTATGGACTTCACGTGTACATCGGATCTCCGGGACGCATACTTTCAGATCCCAGTCCATACATCTTCAAGGAAGTATCTAAGGTTCATACACGAAGGAAGACACTATCAATTCAAAGTTCTCCGTTTCAGTCTCTCAAGAGCACCCCAGGTCTTGACGAGGGTGTTCACCCTAGTGTCAACATGGGCTCACAAGAACGGCATTCGTCTCCTAAGATACCTAGACAACTGGCTAGTTTTGGCAGAACATGCTTTTTGAGTTTTGTCAGTATCTGGGGATCGTGATAAATCTCAAGAAGTTATCACTGCTTCCATCTCAGAGAATAGTGTACCTCGGTATGTTAATAGACACCATAATACAAAAAGCCTTTCCATCAGATGACAGAGTACACAGGCTCATCCTTTCCTCAGACGAGAAGACATGTCTAGTCGACAGTGGTTATGCGTCCTAGGTCATCTAACCTCCCTGATCCGTCATGTTCCCAACTCCCGCCTCAGGATAAGATCCCTCCAATGACATCTCAAGTACTTGTGGGACCAGCACACCCAGAGGTGAATCTCTGCAAGGGCCAAGATCTTCTCGTCCATCCTCCGAATTTGTTGCTCTTCGCTGCACCACACAATCTCAGTACATAAATCTCTTAGAGATGAGAGCAGCCTTCCTAGCCCTCAAACAGTTCTATCAGATGCTGATGGGTCACTCGGTGGTTTTGATGAGCGACAACACCACAGTAGCAGCTTATATAAAGAAACAAGGTGGTACCTTTTCGCAGCAACTATGCCATCTTGCAGTAGAGATACTAAGACGGGCAGAAGATCATTCGGTAACACCGGCAGCTTGCTTCATTCTGGGTAAAAGGAATGTGCTCGCAGACAATCTGAGCTGAGCGACTCAGGTAGTGGGTTCCGAATGATCTTTGAATCCTCTGATAGCCAACTAAGTCCTAACTTTGGCGGGTTCCCTGACTGTGGACCTGTTCGCAACATCCCTGAACTTAAGGCTCCCGCTTTACTGTTCCCCAGTCCCAGACCCTGAGTCTCTATGGCAGGATGCATTTTAACAACAGTGTGACATCGATGTGTATGCCTTTCCCCCGTTTTGTGTTATGAGAGGCTTGCTCAACAAGACCAGAGCATCCAAAAATCTAATGATGACCCTCATAGCTTTGCTATGGCATCATGCAGAATGGTTTCTGGACCTTCAGCAAATGATAGTAGATCAACCGAGAGAACTTCCTCCACTTCAAGATCTACTCAAACAACCACACGCTAACATCTATCACAAGAACGTCCAGTTGCTTCAGCTTCATGCCTGGATGTATCCGCATATAACCCACAGTAACCTAGATACCTTTTTGATACGTCCTGTGGTGGCTGCACAAAACTTGCTCACAATCACAGCTCCTTTGTAGGACAAGAAACTATTGGTTGAGGGCAGATGTTACCCAGTTGTAGGACTAGAATGAATATGCGAGTGACTGGCCTCTTCATTCTTCATTCTCCCCTCTCTTGGGGTTTTAGCATCCATGGAACTCTGCAAGCTGACATCCTCTGACTGCAGGTAGGCACCATTGCCCCTTGTGTAACTTGATATTCAGTATGTAATATATATTTGTTAAGTCCGCGATCTCCCAGTGAGGTAGTGATCAGGCAACATCTAGGTGAGTGAGGAGCTTAAGCTCCAAGATACATCTCACCTGGTTGAGTCACAATACTTAGTTCTCACACCATCACAGAAATGGCTCGGGCCGTTATCTCTCGGTGAGTGGTAGCGAAGTGATGTGGTGCGCACTTCCACAGTTCGCGCGAAGCACAAGAGTCGCGACCCGTTCGTCTTAGACTTCCACCCACCTAAACGTGAGTTTCCATAGTTAAGAGGTAAAATCTTTGTATTTGGTGCCCGACCAGATGACAAATTTGGAAATCATTTGTATTTTCCCTAACCATACAAACCTGAAGCTCTTTACGCATACTGGCCTGCCATCACCTACCCCATGAAGTCGTGCCTGCAATTGCAAAGTGACTCCTGTTAGCTACTGCGAGTGTCAGCTGGGTGGTTCATCTACCCCCCCTCCCCCCACTAACTAGCAGAAGCTAGTTACACCTCGCTAAATGTTTTACTGCTAGTTTCAGCTGTTGCCAAATATATCTCCATAATAAAGAGCTTCAGGTTTGTATGGTTAGGAAAAATACAAATTACTTTTTTAGATTTGTTAATTAGTTCAAAAATTGTCATTTTATTTCAGAAAAGTCCAACATTATCATCTTGCCCTTCTCCACTGATAGTTGTTCTCTATTCTTTCAGACTTCAGAGTTTTATAGCAAAGGAAATAAACATCCAACTCTTGTGACAAGATTGTGTAAACTATTGAAGATATCTGCAAGAGAAACAGGACTCAGAAAAAGGAAGAAAGCTCTGTGTTGGTCCATGGTGTAAGACTTTGAAGTGCAGTGTTAACTTTATATTTGTCTGCTGTTGAAGGTAATATTGAAGAGAATGTCATCCAGTAATAGGGAGAGGATGAAGAACTCTCAATCAATAGAATTTCCAATAAAAAACGAAACGGAAGATTCTTTTTTACACACTGCAGTCAAGTTAGAAAATGATGATTTGGTTGACAGCATGGAACACTTTGATGATGACTCTCTTTTCATCGATCCAGACTTGGAATTCAAAGCCGAGCCAGAATTTAAAGCCGAGCCAGAAATAGAATTCAAAGTTGAGTCAGAAATAGAATTCAAGGCAGAGCCAGAATTCAAAGCAGAGCCAGAAATGTTTGAGTCAACTGAAGGTGACATGAAATATTCTTTCAACTCTGGTGCATCAATGAATGAGGAGGATTTACAGGTCAGCAAAAGGAAAGTCAATAAAGAGGAGAAGAAGAGTGTAAAGACAGGTGTGAAAGAGGATTGTGGCATACAGCTGGGATTCAGTAGGAAAGAGAGTGAGGAAAAGGGAAGACGAAGTAGTAAAGAATGTTTACTGAAAGAGGAGGAGCAGATTGAAAACAGTGGCTGTGGAAAACCTCTTTGTCAGGAAAGGGATTCCAAAACTCACACTGATGTAGGTATGCGTGAGTCATTTGTGGGTGGGAATTATGAAAAACAATTTAGTGGAGTCGTTGAACCCAACACTCCCAATCTAATTCACACTGAAGGCCAGTTCAGATGCAGAGACTATGACGAAACATTTTCCAATGAAATTGATCTTAAAGCACATTATGAAAGTCACCCTGGCAGAAGGTCATTCAAGTGTAGTGAATGTGGCAAAGAGTATTTACGGAAAAGTGCTCTCATGAGACATTTAAGAAATCACAGTGGGGAGAAACCTTTCAAGTGCAGTGTTTGCGAAAAAGCCTTTTCTCAGAAAGATTATCTCACAGACCATCATAAAATTCACACTGGAGAGAAGCCTTTTAAGTGCAGTGTTTGCGAAAAAGCTTTTACTCATAAACGTAGTCTCGTAGCGCATAATAAAATGCACACTGGAGAGAAGCCTTTTAAGTGCAGTGTTTGCGAAAAAGCCTTTTCTCAGAAACGTAGTCTCATAGCGCATCATGAAATTCACACAAAGGAGATGCCATTTAAGTGCACTGTCTGTGGAAAAGCATACGCTCAGAAAAGTATCCTTAAAAATCATCAGAGAATTCACACTGGTGGGAAGCCATATAAGTGTAATGTCTGTGGCAAAGCATTTTATAAGAGTACTAATTTAACAGTACATTTTAGAATTCATACTGGGGAGAAGCCATTCAAGTGCGATATCTGTGGCGAAGCATTTTATAATAGCTCTAATTTAACAGTACATTTTAGAATTCATACTGGGGAGAAGCCATATAAGTGCATTGACTGTGACAAAGCATTTTCTGAAAAAGCTGAACTCGCAGTGCATTGTAAAATTCACACCGGGGAAAAGCTATTTAAGGGTATTGTCTATGACAAAGCATTTTCTCATAAAAATCACACTGAGAAGTCATTCAAGTGCAGCGTCTGTGACAAAGCATTTTCTGATAGTAGTACTTTGAAAAGACATTATATAATCCACACTGGAGAGAAGCCATTCAAGTGCAGTGTTTGTGACAAAACGTTTTCTCTGAAAGGTAATTTAAAAGATCATCATAGAACTCACACTGGAGAGAAGCCGTATAAATGCAGTGTGTGCGATAGAGCATTTGCTCAAAATTCTGCTCTCAATAACCATTATACAACTCACACTGGAGAAAAGCCGTTCAAGTGTAGTGTCTGTGAGAAATCATTTGCTCGGAGAAGTGGTCTTTTAGCACATGATAAAATTCACACCAGGGATGGGTTAACCGTTAAGGATTATGATCCTGTGCTTAGGACTCCAAGAGAAGGGTCCACCACTGACCCATCATTCGTGGAGATTCAGAAACCATAACCGTGCTGAATGAAACCTGTTCCGTGAAGTGGTTAACAAAAGCAAAAACTAGCAAAAAATGAATGAGAAAACTTTGTAATTAAAGGAATTATTAGTTATAATGATTTTAATATTTTGGGACAACAGTTAAAGAAATAAATTTTTGAAGAGTGCGATTACTGGGAACGTCTTGAGGCGTGTCATAGCTATTATTAGTATGTTAGCTGAACGTGACTTGGCTTTTTGAGGAATAGAAGAAGGGATTTGATCATTGCAAAAAGGAATTTTATTAGGGGCAGATTGAACTTAACCCAATTTGATCCACTTTTAGCACACCAAATTTCAAAATAGGAAAATGGCCGAAAAGAAAATCCTTCTTGGATGACCAAAGGTCCATTCGTTCATCGTTGACGAATTAAGATCTTCCATATGTTTTTAACATTATTGGTCAGAAATTGTTCAACTGAACGCTCCTTTTCTCAGTTGTAGCCTGTTGAAGGTGCTACAGTAATGTAGGCTAGATGCCTTATCTCTATCAAGTATAGAAGCAGATGTGTTACGTAAGATCGCTTTTGAGGATCTGATTAGAATAAGCAGGACACTTTTTAAATGTCAGTGAAAGTATACTAAAATAAAAATGATTTTCTTACTGTTAGTATTGTTTAATTTCAACCGATACGTTTTTTGTGGTTTATTATGTTAAAAAGTCACGAGGAAACTTTAAATCAAAGTGAAAGTATACAAAAATAAACATTGATTTCTTTTTGCTATAAGTTTTGTTTGATTTCAATGGATAAAATTTTGTGTGGTACTTTTTTGCATTTTGAATTATTTATATGTATTGGGTGCCAAATTCCCTAAGTGCTTAGTGCCTAGAAAATTTGCAAGGGAGTCATGTTCCTTTAAAAAGAGGAGAATATTGTTACAAAGCAATCAAATTTCCATACTATCTAGAATAATTGTACTCTCTCTCGTTAGTTTAATCAAGTGTAATTAAGATAGTTCCTTTGCAAATGATTCTTTATTGAACATTAAATGACAAATTTGGATATAATTTGTATTTTCCCTAATGATACGAACATTTAGTTATTTAACCCTTTTACCCCCAAAGGACGTACTGGTATGTTTCACAAAACTCATCCCTTTACCCCCATGGAGGTACCGGTACGTCCTTGTAAAAAACTGCTATTTACATTTTTTTTTGCATACTTTTGATAATTTTTTAAGAAACTTCAGGCATTTTCCAAGAGAATGAGACCAACCTGACCTCTCTATGACGAAAATTAAGGCTTATAGAGCAATTTGAAAAAAATATACTGCAAAATGTGCTTGAAAAAAAATATAACCCCTGTGGGTTAAGGGTTGGGAAGTTCCAAATAGGGATTATCTCTCGGCAAAGCTGGAAGACTAACCACCAAGACTTCAGTGTGAGGTGGCAACCACCCAACCACTCGTTAGAGGGAGGTGGAGGGGGGTTCGGGTACCCCCACTCACAAATCAGTGATGTTTCACCACTTTTGATTGCTGGCAGGACTTGTGGGAGATGGGTGATGGTGGGACCGTTTGTATAAATAGCTAAAGGTTTGTATCGTTAGGAAACATACAAATTTCCAAATTTGTCATTTGTTCCGTAACTATAAACAAACCTTACGCTATTTAATAAGGACGACTCACCTGTTAGGGAGGCGGCAGTCCGACCTCTACCTTGGTCATTGCCCCGGGTTTTTACCTGTACATAGTTAGACTGTAACTGGAAAAAAAACCTTGACACCTCGCTAAAAGGAGACACTGTGTAATGCGCTCGCTAAAAAGAGACATTGTGTAACACCTCGCTGAAAGGAGACATTGTGTAACACCTCGCTAAAAGGAGACATTGTGTAACACTTCGCTAAAAGGAGACATTGTGTAATGTGCTCGCAGTGGCCTGAGCAGCCTCTGTGGTTGTGAGGAACTAGCAATGTGACTGGGTAGATAAGAATATTCAAAGTTTAAGAATAGGAATGCAAATAAAAAAACATTCGCAATATTCACCTCGCGAGGAGTATCAGGAACATGTACAAGTATGAAGACTCTACTAGGTTACACAAGGGAAATGGCTATTATCTGCAGATAGGTGAGGCCAGCGTGCAGAGAACACATGGGGCTGTTCCCCAAGAGAGGGGAAGATGAAAGAAAAAGGAGTCAGTCATTTTAAACATTCATACAGACTAACCCCGGGAAACCAATGCCCCCAACCGTCTGCTACTTGTCCATCAAGGAGCCTGAGTTATTTTTAAACCACCTGTTGTGCAGCCACCACAGTACCAGTGGGTCATGTCTGACAGTTGTCTATTGCTCCCACACACCCGCTTGCAACACCTGCACCACAGAGTTGCGTTTAAGGGGACCGTCCGCCATGTCCGCCATTTTTTTTCTAATGATCCAAATTACACAATTTCTATATATGTTTTAGACATATATAATACCTTCATCATATAAAAATTTCAAGTCATTTGATCAAAAACTTTTGGATTTATGAGCAAAAATCATGATTTAAACAAAATATTTAGGTACATTTTTCCCCACTACTATAATACCAATTGTATTGAAACTTATACCATAAAAACTACTCTAACAACCGAACAATTCTGTCAGACAGAATTTTGATTTTACTTTCTGTTTTTTTAATAAATTTTTATTTTTTTTCCTCGTCTAGACGGAAAATAATCCTGAAAAAAAAATGTAAAACGAAAATAAAAATTTTGTCTGACAGAATTGTGGGATTTTTATTCTTCTTTTCAACGATATCTTTTTCTCTAATATCGAACAACAAATAAGTGAGAAAAATGTACTTAAGTGGGAATAAATATGTTTTTGAGTTATGAGCTCCCAAAGATTTGCACCAAGCTTTCGCTTCTTTTCTAAAAGAAATCAAGATAATATTATTATGATAACATTTATTGTTCATTCCTACATAAATGCACCCTAAAGGAGGTATTTGAACCCTCAGTTTACTATTCCTATGTTATGAGTTGCCAGCGATCTCTAATTGTTGCCAGTGTTTTAGTTAGCAGGTTACAGCTTTGTACTCTTATCCATATTTCCCTCTTTCTTGGTTCTTTTTTCTTGTTCTCCACTTACTTTTTGTTCTTTCTATCACCTTATGTAACATTGGCATTGCTATAAAATTCCAGAGGACGTTGTGAAAGCACAATCAACATACGAACTTCAAGTAAATAAACACATGCATTATAATTTCTATATGTCTTTGGAAACTTTGTGATGTTTTCGTAGCTGGTAGTTTTCATTCACCTACCCTCTACCAATGCCTTTCATTTCTGCCAGAGGTACGAGATTTCGAAACATGAGAGAGAGAGAGAGAGAGAGAGAGAGAGAGAGAGAGAGAGAGAGAGAGAGAGAGAAAGAGAGCCTTTGGCTGATATAGATGACAGTTCAAATTGAGAGAGAGAGAGAGAGAGAGAGAGAGAGAGAGAGAGAGAGAGAGAGAGAGAGAGAGAGAGAGAGAGAGAGAGTTGAACATTGTTATTATAGTATTTGTACAAATGGGAGTTTTTAATAATTGGAGAGAGAGAGAGAGAGAGAGAGAGAGAGAATAAAAGTATTTGTATAAATGGCAGTGGTATATAATTCGAGAGAGAGAGAGAGAGAGAGAGAGAGAGAGAGAGAGAGGAGAGAGAGAGAGAGAGAACTACGCATCTGTCAAACTCAGTCATACAGATGACGCCATAAGGATGACGTCATTATTTAAAGACCGCTATTTTCATTGTTTGGAAAAATGATTGACTATTTGTTCTTTCTATAACCTTAGGTAATATTGGCCTTGGTATAATGTTGCCGAGGGCGTTGTGGAAACACAATGTACATACGAACTTCAAGTAAACAAACGCATACATTATAACTTCTATACATCTTTGGCTTCTGTTTTCTTGTTCTCCACTTACTTTTTGTTCTTTCTATCACCTTATGTAACATTGGCATTGCTATAAAATTCCAGAGGACGTTGTGAAAGCACAATCAACATACAAACTTCAAGTAAATAAACACATGCATTATAATTTCTATATGTCTTTGGAAACTTTGTGATATTTCCGTAGCTGGTAGTTTTCATTCACCTACCCTCTACCAATGCCTTCCATTTCTGCCAGAGGTACGAGATTTCGAAACATGAGAGAGAGAGAGAGAGAGAGAGAGAGAGAGAGAGAGAGAGAGAGAGAGTTGAACATTGTTATTATAGTATTTGTATAAATGGGAGTTTTAAATAATTCGAGAGAGAGATAGAGAGAGAGAGAGAGAGAGAACTGCGCACCTGTCAAACTCAGTCATACAGACGACGCCATAAGGATGACATCATTTAAACACTGCTATATTTTCATTGTTTTGAAAAATGATTGACTATTTGTTCTTTCTACAACCTTATGTAACATTGGCCTTGCTATAATGTTCCCGAAGGCGTTGTGGAAACACAATGTACATACGAACTTCAAGTAAACAAACGCATACATTATAACTTCTATACATCTTTGGCAACTTTGGCTTCTGTTATTGTAAGAGTAGATTTCGTTCATCTACACTCTACCAATGCCTTCCATTTCTGCCAGACGTACGATAGCTCAAAATATAGATGAAAAATCGCTATAGATATGCAAAATTAACACACAAAGACGATTTTGTCAAACTCAGTCATGCAGACGACACAGTAAGGGTGACGTCATCATTTAAAAAACCTCTATATCTTCGTTATTTGTAAAAATAATTGGCTGAAACTTCTGGGGAGTATGTACGACATGTTTATGCATACATAGAAGCAATAAAACGATTTTCGATTTCTGAAAGTTATGTCAATACCCCATGGCGGACGGTCCCCTTAAATGCCAGAGACATACTTATGCCCCTGATGTCATGAGCTCCAGGTCGTCGATTAGGAGGAGGGTCAGGATTCAGTATATTGTTTGATAGAGAGACTTTAGAGAAAAAGAGGTGAGAAAGACGTAAGGAATGAAAGAGGAATCGGTTAAAAGCTGAAAGTACATGGGTAGAATACAAAATTGCAATGTGCCAATATAATTACCCCTCTAAGAAGGAAAAAAAGCGAAGCAGCAACGGTCATAAATAAGTTATATCATTTCCTAAATGGTATAATGGGAAATGTAAAAAAGCTAACAGAGGGGCACAGTGACCAGGAACTAGCAAATAATTTTCTAGTATTCTTTAAAAACAAAATAGAAAATATAAGTAGGTCATTTGCAAATATTCAACGTCAGATTAATGCTACACCTGATACACAGATAAAACTAATGTGATTCAATAAGGTAACACTAGACAATATCACCAGGATTATCAAGAGAGCAAAGAAAACAAACTGTGCGATTTATCCAGTGCCAATATCTGAAGTAACTTGAGAGAAACTTTTCTTGTCTAGCTGCTATAGAGGATCTCTTTGAAAGCGCCCTCCAACATAATGTGGACTTCGGTCTGAAGGTCCAGCTCGTTTGCAGATTCCTTCATATAGAAGCTGGATGGAACTGGATCTCGAGTCAGTGGAGGGGAAGATTGTGTGAATGGGATGCGATACCCTTACCAAATCACAGAGGTAGTCCACGAATCTGCCCCGTGTTGCATCCGCCTCTTCCAGCGGCGTTGCAGGCATCCTCCCACTGGTGGGCTGGTGATAGGATTGCCCCCCTAGTGGTAGTGGCCTCTGCCTCTACCCTTACCACCTTTCCCTCCTCTGGAGGGTTTGGAGCCCTTTGGATCTTCGGCAGGAAAAGGCTGCCGTGACAACTTTTTAGAGGACCCTGCTGTCCTACTGGTCGAGGGTTTGGTGGGCTGCGGCTGTTTCTTTTGGGGTGGAGGAGCCTTCCCATAGGGCCTGTTCGTCAAGGCCGTATGAAGGAGAGAATCCTTAGTGGATTTTCTCCAACGCGCAGCGGCCCACTCGACATCCTTTGGCTTGAAGAGAGGTGTTCCTTGCAGAGTAGAGTTTCTGAGCCTTGATGCTTTAGCTCTAGGAACCTGCTTGTGGAATCTTTCAATCACAGCATCTCGTCTCTTTAAGAATTACATTTTCCCAAGTTGGACAACCTGGTGGGAAAGGAACTCCAAGGTCCAAGTGCCTGACAAGAGAAAAGTCTCCATGGACCTTCTTGTACTCTATTTTGATCAATCCTTGGTTTGCACAAGGTAGCCCACTGAATCCAACCACCGATACAGCTATGGAGCAGCCTGCTTGGCGTACTTTGTGACCTTCTGGAAGTTGATGTGCTCTGAAGCAGAGAAAGTGCATGAAAGTCCAGAAAGCCTCTCTATGAGGACTCCTCTCGAAAGAGCTTCAAAACATCAAACGCCTTCTCTGTTGGGGAAAAGGAGGCGGGAGGAACCAAGATGACGAACCAGCATGAAGCAAGCTGGAGGAGCCAGCGATCTGGGAGAACGCCCTCTTCCTGGCGGCCGTCATTTCCTTAGACCAAGGCGGGGTGGAACTGGTCTTAGGTGGTCTCAAAGTACCATGCATATGGTCCCTGCCTTCCTGAGGAGCTGCCACCGTGTTTGACAATCCATTAATAACCCTCATGCAGGCTAGGACTTGCTGGAAGGCGGATTCGGACTCCCGACGTTCCGCCTTGTACTTGAACCTCAGACTCGCTGCCTTAGGGAAGTTGTTTTCGTCAAAGTCCAGGAAGTCATCCACCTCCAAGCTCTCATCAATAGGAGCCTGGGGTTGTCGAGTTCATCAAGAGGAAGAACGTCACGAGAGAAACTCGTGACTGGAGTACTTCTGGCTCTCTCTTGCATGAGGTTCTCAGGATCTTTATAGATCTTAGGGACCGTCTTCGTAGCCTTAGGCTCCGTACCGGACGGCAAATGTTCTTTCAGCAAGAAAGGTCTGGAGGGTGCCGGTCATTCCTTAGGGGCCTTAACCTCTCTTGCTTGAGATTCAACGCCCTCCAGAGGGGGCCTGTAGTTCGGTGGGAACTACCTTGATTGGAGGACAGAAATAAATCACGTGAGATATATTGCGAGGCGAGCCTATGTCCATGCTCACCCTAGGGTGAAGAAGGTCTACATGAGGAAGGGTCTGTTTTGGCATCATCTTCCTCTGTCACACCGTCACACTGGTGTAAGCTCCAGGGTGTTGAAGTCCTGCATCAGAACCTAGGCGCCTCTTGCACCTTCCCTTGTTCTCCCGATGGGAGAGAGGGGCATCGGTGGAACTGGGTCCCTAGCACAAGTTGGCCTCTTCCTGGGGTCAGTAGGAAAGGTAGAGGAAGAAGAGAAGGAAACCGACTTCTCCAACGGTATGACCTAGGTAGAGGTAACAACCGGCCTCTGCCTAGGAGGAATCTGTGGTGGTTTAGGAGGTTCTGCTGTGGCCAAAGTGACCATCTTAATAAGGTTGTCGAACCGGAATGGCTGTTCGCCAACAGATGACAGGTCCGAGGTGTCCATGGGGAGGCCTGGAGGTGGAGAATGCTTCCTCGCAGGTTGTCACCTTGGAACCTGAAACTGTGGGGAAGATGGAAGAGGAACAGGCATCAGCTGGTCTTTTGATGTCATCCCCGGTTGGTCTGGAGAAATAGGAACGCCAGCGTACCTATTCAGAGTGTGTTTGAAGCCTTCTCAAAAAGGGACGGGCCTTCCACTAGCTGCCGCTGAGGTCGAGGACTCTTGAGGAAACTCTTTGCTCATTAATGCTTGTGAAAAGTTCGCGAGTGCTCATGAACATACAATTAATGTGCAGGGGTGAGCGATTCGTGAGGTAGAGCGAGTGATTCTTGAGCAAGAGTTTGAGAATGAGGAGGAGAAGACTTTGGAGACCTTCGACGAGTGGGCAAACGATGATCAGGCAGGCGAATTGCGAGAAGACGAGCGGTGTGATGGCGAGCAACACAGGCAAATGACACGTTAGCGACTGTCATGATGGAGATCCTCTGAAAGGCGCGTGATGCATCAGCAAATGATGCGTAGGGGAGCGTGGCGTAGGAGATCGTCATGAAGGCGAGTGGCGCGCATAGGAGAACGTCGCGCTGGAGAGCATCGCATTGGCAAGTATGGTGATAGTGAGTGACGTGGCGGGGAGCATCGCGATAGTGAGTTCTGCGTCGGGGAGCGTCGCATAGGAGATCAACGAGAAGGCGATTGGCAAGTTGGGGGAGTAAAGCGTTGGCGAGCGACGAGCTGAAGATCCTAGCGTCAGGGATCAGTGCACTAGAGAACGCTGAGCAGGAGAGCGTCATCTGGTGGGAGATATTTTGGAGTGACAAGACAGCGAACAACTTGTCGGAAGGTCTTGTCCTGACGAACGGTGAGCAGAAGGCGAGCGTGTAATTGGAGAATGACGATCAAAAAAGGAATGACGCTCAGAAGAGCATCAACCACGCGCCGGCAAGTGATGATCACAAGATGTTGAGTGATGATCCCAAGGAGACCAACGATCATAAACAGGAGACCAACGAGAAGATAGCTTATCTCGCTAACTGGAGTGCTGGCTTGCGGATGACGAACGTAGAGGACTGTGATCTCTGGAAGACAAGGAGGTTCGAAGATGGTGGGAGGACTCATTGTATGCAGGAGGTCGTCAAAGAGAGGGCGAACGGGTGCGAGGGTCACAAAAAACACTGGGAAGGCGAGAAATGGGCCTCGCACACAGCCAGCACGTCTACAGGAGATTGTGGTGTCGGTCTCGACCGAGGATATGAAGGAGCTACAAGTGTGCCCTTCAGGTTCTGGACATACGTGCATGAGAAGCATCAAAGAGAAAAATCACACCTGTAAGAGAGAAAGCAGTTTGAAAAGCAATGGTCGGTATGGCCAAGTGTTAGCCCACCTAAACGTGAGTCTCCATAGTTAAGAGGTAAAATCTTTGTATTTGGTGCCGGACCAAATGACAAATTTGGAAATCATTTGTATTTTCCCTAACCATACAAACCTGAAGCTCTTTACGCATACTGGCCTGCCATCACCTACCCCATGAAGTCGTGCCTACAATTGCTAAGTGACTCCTGTTAGCTACTGCGAGTGTGACTAGGGTGGTTGATCTACCTCCTTCCCCCTCACCAACTAGCAGAAGCTAGTAACACCTCGCTAAATGTTTTACTGCTAGTTTCAGCTGTTGCCACATATATCTCTCCATAGTAAAGAGCTTCAGGTTCGTATGGTTAGGTAAAATACAAATTACTTTTGAAATTTGTTAATTAGGTCAAAAATTGTCATTTTATTTCAGAAAATTCCAACATTATCATCTTGCCCTTCTCCACTGATAGTTGTTCTCTATTCTTTCAGACTTCAGACTTTTTATAGCAAAGGAAACAAACATCCAACTCTTGTGACAAGATTGTGTAAACTACTGAAGATATCTGCAAGAGAAGGAGGACTCGGAAAAAGGAAGAAGGGTCTGTGTTGCTTTGTACTGTAGGAAGTTTAGCGTTAACTATGTATTTATAAACCGTTGAAGATAACACTGATGAAGATGTCATCTTGTGATGGTGAGAAGATAACGAACTCTGAATCATCAGAATTTCCAATAAAAAGCGAAATGGAAGATTCGTTTCCACACACTGAAGTGAAATTGGAGAATCATGATATTTTTGTGAGTGATGGACTCTGTGATGATGGCTCAATTTTCAAGGATCCAGAAATAGAATTCAAAGCAGAACCAGAAGTATTTGAGTCGAGCGAAAGTGACATTAAATATTCTTTGGACTGTGATGCATCAGTGAGTGAGGAGGAGTTACAAATCAGCAAGAGGGAAATCAATCAAGAGGAGAAGATTGTAGAGACAGGTGTGAAAGAGGATTGTGGCATTCAGTTGGGATCCAGTAGGAAAGAGGATGAAGTAGAGGGAAAAGAAAAGGGTAAAGAATGTTTACAGAAAAAAGAGGAACAGATCGAAAACAGTGGCTGTGAAAAACCTCTTTGTCAGGAAAGTGAGTCTGAAACTCACACTGATGTTGGTACGCGCGAGAAGTCATTGGTGGGTGGGAATTATGAAAAACAATTTAGTGGAGCCGTTGAACCCAATACCCATAAGCTAATTAACCCTGGAAGCCAGTTCAGATGCAGAGACTGTAACAAAACATTTTCTACTGAAATTGATCTTAAAGATCATTATGAAAGTCACCCTTGCAGAAGGTCATTCAAGTGTAGTGAATGTGGCAAAGTCTTTGTTTGGAAAACTGCTCTCATGAGACATTTAAAAATTCACAGTGGGGAGAAGCCTTTCAAGTGCAGTGTTTGCGATAAAGCATTTCCTCTGAAAGGTTATCTCACAGACCATCATAAAATTCACACTGGAGAGAAGCCATTCAAGTGCAGTGTTTGCGAAAAAGCCTTTACTAAGAAACGTATTCTCGTAGAGCATCATAAAATTCACACTAAGGAGAGGCCATTTATGTGCACTGTCTGTGGAAAAGCATTCACTCAGAGAGGTCACCTTAGATATCATCATAGAATTCACACTGAGGAGAATCCATTTAAGTGCGATATCTGTGGCAAAGCATTTGATAGGAGTTCTAGTCTCACAGCACATTATAGAATTCATACTGGGGAGAAGCCGTATAAGTGTAATGACTGTGACAAAGCATTTTTTGCAAAAGCGAGACTCGCAATCCATTGTAAAATTCACACAGGAGAGAAGCCATTTAAGTGTAGTGTCTGTGACAAAGCATTTTATGAAAAAGCTAAACTCGCAATCCATTGTAAAGTTCACACAGGAGAAAAGCCATTCAAGTGTAATGACTGTGGCAAAGAATTTTCTGTGAAAGCTAGACTCGCAGTCCATTGTAGAATTCACACAGGAGAAAAGCCATTTAAGTGTAGTGTCTGTGACAAAGCATTTTCGGAGAGAGGTACTCTCGAAGAACATTATAAAAATCACACCGGGAAGTCATATAAGTGCAGTGTATGTGACAAAGCATTTTCTCACAAAGGTAGTCTGACTAGACATTATCTAATCCACACTGATGAGAAGCCATTCAAGTGTAGTGTGTGCAACAAAGCATTTTTTCAAAGATGTGATCTTGCAGCTCATATCAGAATTCACACCGGGGAGAGGCCATTCAAGTGTAGTGTCTGTGACAAAACATTTTCGCTGAAAGGTAGTCTCACAAAACATTATAAAAATCACACCGAGAAGTCAGAGAAGTCCGTGAAGTTCGAGAAGTCCGAGAAGTCATTCAAGTGCAGCGTCTGTGACAAAGTATTTGCTGATTTGCGTAGACTGACAAGACATCATATAATCCACACTGGGGAGAAGCCATTCAAGTGCAGTGTCTGTGACAAAGCATTTTCTCTGAAATGTAATTTAAAAGATCATCATAAAATTCACACCGGGGAGAAGCCATTCAAGTGCAGCATCTGCGACCGATGGTTTGCTCAGAAAAGTGCTTTAATAGTTCATCATAGAACTCACACAGGAGAGAAGCCATATAAATGCAGTGTCTGCGATAGAGCATTTGCTCAACCGTCTGGTCTCAAAAACCATTATACAACTCACACTGGAGAAAAGCTATTCAAATGTAGTATCTGTGGCAAAGCATTTTCTCGGAAAAGTGGTCTTTTAGCACATAATAAAATTCACACCAGGGATGGGTTAACCGTTAAGCAAGATGAGCCTGTGCTTAGTACCCCAAGGGAAGGGTCCACCGCTGATTCATCATTCGTGGAGATTCAGAAACCATAACCGTGCTGAATGAAACCTGTTCCGTGAAGTGGTTCACAAAAGCAAAAACTAGCAAAAAATAAATGAGAAAACTTTGTAATTAAAGGAATTATTAGTTATAATGATTTTAATATTTTGGGAGAACAGTTAAAGAAATAAATTTCTGAAGAGTGCGATTATTGGGAACGTCTTGAGGCGTGTCATAACTATTATTAGTATGTTAGCTGAATGTGACTTGGCTTTTCGAGGAATAGAAGAAGGGTTTTGATCATCGCAAAAAGGAATTTTATTAGGGCTAAATGAACTTAACCCAGTTTGATCCACTTTTAGGAAAATGGCCGAAAAGAAAATCCTTCTTGGATGACCAAAGGTCCATTCGTTCATTGTTGACGAATTAAAATCTTCCGTATGTTTTTAACATTAATGGTCAGAAAGTGTTCAGCTGAACGTTCATTTTCTCAGTTGTAGCCTGTTGAAGGTGCTACAGTAATGTAGGCTAGATGCCTTATCTCTATCAAGTATAGAAGCAGATGTGTTAGGTAAGATCACTTTTGAGAATCTGATTAGAATAAGCAGGACACTTTTTAAATGTCAGTGAAAGTATACTAAAATAAAAAAGGATTTTCCTACTGTCAGTGTTGTTTAATTTCAACCGATACATTTTTTCTTTTTTGTGGTTTATGTTAAAAAGTCACGAGGAAACTTTAAATCAAAGCGAAAGTATACACAAATAAACATTGTTTTCTTTTTGCTACAAGTTTTGTTTGATTTCAAGGGATAAAATTTTGTGTGGCTCATTTATGTATTTCAAATTATTTATATGTATTGGGTTCCAAATTCTTAACCCTTAACCCCCAGGCGTTTTTTTTCCAAGCACATTTTGCAATATATATTTTTTAAATTGCTCTAACAGCCTTAATTTTCATCATAGAGAGGTCAGGTTGGTCTCATTCTTTTGGAAAATGCCTGAAGTTTCTCATAAGGTTATCAAAAATATGCAAAAAAAAATGTAAATTGCAGTTTTTTACAAGGACGTACCAGTATATCCATGGGGGTAAAGGGATGAGTTTTTTTAAACGTACCAGTACGTCCATTGGGAGTAAAAGGGTTAAGTGCTTATGGCCTGTAAAAGGAGAATCCGTTTAGATGCTATGTTTGTGACAAAGGAAATCTTGTGTTTTAAATCATTTGAAGATTTTTGCTGTAGAAAATTTGTAAGGAGTTGGGAAAGTCGTGTTCTTTAGAAAAGAGGAGAATGCTGTTACAGAGCGATTCAATTTCCATACTTGCTAGACTCTAGTTGTTCCCTAATTAGTTTAATCAAGTGGAATTGAGACAGTTCCTTTGCAGATGATTCTTTATTTGGTTTTTACAAACGAGTTGAATAAAATTTTGATTAAGCGAGAGAGACATGTCTGATTGAACGAGATCTTTTGTGTTTCCCGGTGATGTTCAGTTTCTTGTGGTGTCATCTCTGATGGGTCATCTGTTGTTAGCTAGTAATGCACCTCTTCATTGACAGTTAGAATCCCGAACAGTATTTGTGGAAATTATACTTTGTTCCAGCACTAACAAACCTTCCGTTGTTTACGTAGGATATCTCTTTCGGCAAAGCTAGAAGGCAGCCAATAGACTGAAAGAAAATGTGTGGTGGCAACTCTACCTCCCTACTGTCGTGGGTCAGTAGGGAGTGGCTGGGCAGTGCCCTAGAACACCTATCTCTACTCACAGCTCACAGAGCTGCCTCACTTTTCTCTTTTGGCTGGTTGAGATCGGACGTATCTCTCTTCCCAGGGCTCGCTATTAGACATACAACCATTGCTTTATGCATTTCCTCTTTTCAGGTGTGAGTGTGCTCCTTCTTCTGACACTCCCTTGCATACCTTGCAGTACCTTCGTGTCCTCCGTGGACACAGATCACCATCCTCTATGTCCTTCCTGACGGGTGTCGCTGCGAGCAGGCTTCGCCCTGCAACAAGTTTCGGGTGTGGTCGGCCTTACAGTGGGAGAAGTTCGGGCAGGAAGAAGAAAGTTAAGAGAGATCTTTCTCCCACGGAGGCTACCTCTGCAGAGAAAAAGAGTTTGGCTTCTTTCTGCTCTCCTGGATTGCTTTCCTAATGTCCTCCTCGCCCACCTTCCTCTGGGAATCGGTCGAGTAGGAGCGCAGACTGACTTACTCATTGGCAACCTTGAGGTGCTGGGGATGTTGATGCTATATCTTCACCTCCAGTCGCTGGAGAACCTTTCCCTTGCAAATGTGCTGCAGGCCTGGCTGTTTTTGGGCATTTCTGCTCCCCCTTCAAAGGAGACTCTTTTGCAATTCCTTCAGCGTGCCGCGACGAGAGAATTATCCCGTGGCAACAATATCTTTTACCGTGGACCTTTTTTAAGTCCACCTTTCACCCTCTCCTTGCCCTTCCACAAGCGGACGTGATCGCTTTCGTTTGCCCCTACATTGGCCTCCTTCTGACAATGTCCCTGCTCGCCAACCTAAGACGACATCGCTGTGTAACCCTAACATAAACCCTGTTTCTTCCAACAGAGATGGTTTCCGCTTGGTTGCGCTGCCCCAGCAAGCTGACGAAGTTAGGCAGAACGATCGTAGTGAGCGCAGTGATCCTACTTTGACAAGCGCTCCACTTGCTCGCTTTTCACCTGGACGTGTGACAACATCCAGTCCTTTAATAGGATCACCTATACAAGCTTTACGCTCACCCGAACCCCGTTTACGAGGTTCAAGAGATCATTAACAATCTAAGCGTTCATTACATGGACGTTCGCGTGATAGAACCATGGGCTCATGCCATAAAGACCGTAGGTCATTGCAGTCTTGGCGTAAGTCTTCTAAGAGACACCCTTGATCTAGGACGCACTGCTCAAGATCAAGAGCTTCACGCTCAAGCACAAGTTCATCTTCGTGCTCCTCCTCTAGATACCCACGATCACAAGCCTAGCTCTCACGATTACGGACGTCACGCACGCGATCAAGATCACTGGCTTCACGCTCTCAAAGTCTCATGCTAAGTACTCGTGATCAAGACGATCACGATCGTGAGGCAAGCATTCTAGATAGTGAGGTAGATGCTCTTCTAGATAACATAGTAGACGTGCGTGCTTTCCGTCAGCCCACAGCGCCACATCTCCTGACCCTCCTTCCAAAGGAAGTATTATGAGATACAGCAAGATCCTCGTTCTACTCTGACTCTAGACCTGTCGGCGGAATATCTCACACCGAACATTCCACTGCATAGACTATCCTCCTTGAGAGCCTCCCTTTCTGCCTCTGAGCTACTCAACATAGAGCGAGGTGCAAGGTATGCCATGCAGGCTGCTGTGTGGCTCGATCTATGGTTCGGGTTGTTGGGCCACATTGTTCGCTCTGCAGATCTTTCCAAGGAGACAATCAGGCGGTCCTTGGAATCCTTCCTTCTGTCCGTTACTGGACCTTGGAATTCCTTTTGCATTACACAGTCAACTTTGTGAAGGGATACAGTGTAGGAAGATTCTACAGGCAGGTGCCAGACGTGGAGGTGACCCGCCATTGGAACCCGACCCTCGAGGGACCCTCGCTCTTCAATCCTGAAGAGTTGGAATGATCAGCTGACATGTGGAGAAAATCCTCCAAGGATTCTCTCCTCCATAGAGCCATGACTCAAGGTCATCAGTCTCGGCCTTATGGGATAGCTCCTCGACCCCCAGAGGTCATTCTAACTCTTTCCATCCCTTGACATCAAAAACTAAGGTGTCTAAGAAGCTGTTTTAGTCCAAGGGCCAGAAAGGTGGGAAGTCATTCAGAGGAAGGAAAGGTGGTCTCAAACAGGTCTCCAGGCTTCTACAGCCGACTTCTTCTGGGGAAAAAAGTGACTGGAGGATGGAGACCAGTCATAGATCTCTCACCCCTGAACAAGTCTGTCCTTCAAACTTTGTTCAGGATGTAGACAGCAGACACAGTCATTCAAGCAGCAAGACCTATGGACTTCACGTGTACATCGGATCTCCAGGACGCATACTTTCAGATCCCAGTCCATACATCTTCAAGGAAGTATCTAAGGTTCATACACGAAGGAAGACACTATCAATTCAAAGTTCTCCGTTTCAGTCTCTCAAGAGCACCCCAGGTCTTGACCAGGGTGTTCACCCTAGTGTCAACATGGGCTCACAAGAACGGCATTCGTCTCCTAAGATACCTAGACAACTGGCTAGTTTTGGCAGAACATGCTTTTTGAGTTTTGTCAGTATCTGGGGATCGTGATAAATCTCAAGAAGTTATCACTGCTTCCATCTCAGAGAATAGTGTACCTCGGTATGTTAATAGACACCATAATACAAAAAGCCTTTCCATCAGATGACAGAGTACACAGGCTCATCCTTTCCTCAGACGAGAAGACATGTCTAGTCGACAGTGGTTGTGCGTCCTAGGTCATCTAACCTCCCTGATCCGTCATGTTCCCAACTCCCGCCTCAGGATAAGATCCCTCCAATGACATCTCAAGTACTTGTGGGACCAGCACACCCAGAGGTGAATCTCTGCAAGGGCCAAGATCTTCTCGTCCATCCTCCGAATTTGTTGCTCTTCGCTGCACCACACAATCTCAGTACATAAATCTCTTAGAGATGAGAGCAGCCTTCCTAGCCCTCAAACAGTTCTATCAGATGCTGATGGGTCACTCGGTGGTTTTGATGAGCGACAACACCACAGTAGCAGCTTATATAAAGAAACAAGGTGGTACCTTTTCGCAGCAACTATGCCATCTTGCAGTAGAGATACTAAGATGGGCAGAAGATCATTCGGTAACACCGGCAGCTTGCTTCATTCCGGGTAAAAGGAATGTGCTCGCAGACAATCTGAGCTGAGCGACTCAGGTAGTGGGTTCCGAATGATCTTTGAATCCTCTGATAGCCAACTAAGTCCTAACTTTGGCGGGTTCCCTGACTGTGGACCTGTTCGCAACATCCCTGAACTTAAGGCTCCCGCTTTACTGTTCCCCAGTCCCAGACCCTGAGTCTCTATGGCAGGATGCATTTTAACAACAGTGTGACATCGATGTGTATGCCTTTCCCCCGTTTTGTGTTATGAGAGGCTTGCTCAACAAGACCAGAGCATCCAAAAATCTAATGATGACCCTCATAGCTTTGCTATGGCATCATGCAGAATGGTTTCTGGACCTTCAGCAAATGATAGTAGATCAACCGAGAGAACTTCCTCCACTTCAAGATCTACTCAAACAACCACACGCTAACATCTATCACAAGAACGTCCAGTTGCTTCAGCTTCATGCCTGGATGTATCCGCATATAACCCACAGTAACCTAGATACCTTTTTGATACGTCCTGTGGTGGCTGCACAAAACTTGCTCACAATCACAGCTCCTTTGTAGGACAAGAAACTATTGGTTGAGGGCAGATGTTACCCAGTTGTAGGACTAGAATGAATATGCGAGTGACTGGCCTCTTCATTCTTCATTCTCCCCTCTCTTGGGGTTTTAGCATCCATGGAACTCTGCAAGCTGACATCCTCTGACTGCAGGTAGGCACCATTGCCCCTTGTGTAACTTGATATTCAGTATGTAATATATATTTGTTAAGTCCGCGATCTCCCAGTGAGGTAGTGATCAGGCAACATCTAGGTGAGTGAGGAGCATAAGCTCCAAGATACATCTCACCTGGTTGAGTCACAATACTTAGTTCTCACACCGTCACAGAAATGGCTCGGGCCGTTATCTCTCGGTGAGTGGTAGCGAAGTGATGTGGTGCGCACTTCCACAGTTCGCACGAAGCACAAGAGTCGCGACCCGTTCGTCTTAGACTTCCGCCCACCTAAACGTGAGTTTCCATAGTTAAGAGGTAAAATCTTTGTATTTGGTGCCCGACCAGATGACAAATTTGGAAATCATTTGTATTTTCCCTAACCATACAAACCTGAAGCTCTTTACGCATACTGGCCTGCCATCACCTACCCCATGAAGTCGTGCCTGCAATTGCAAGTGACTCCTGTTAGCTACTGCGAGTGTCAGCTGGGTGGTTCATCTACCCCCCCTCCCCCCACTAACTAGCAGAAGCTAGTTACACCTCGCTAAATGTTTTACTGCTAGTTTCAGCTGTTGCCAAATATATCTCCATAATAAAGAGCTTCAGGTTTGTATGGTTAGGAAAAATACAAATTACTTTTTTAGATTTGTTAATTAGTTCAAAAATTGTCATTTTATTTCAGAAAAGTCCAACATTATCATCTTGCCCTTCTCCACTGATAGTTGTTCTCTATTCTTTCAGACTTCAGACTTTTATAGCAAAGGAAATAAACATCCAACTCTTGTGACAAGATTGTGTAAACTACTGAAGATATCTGCAAGAGAAACAGGACTCAGAAAAAGGAAGAAAGCTCTGTGTTGGTCCATGGTATAAGACTTTGAAGTGCAGTGTTAACTTTATATTTGTCTGCTGTTGAAGGTAATATTGAAGAGAATGTCATCCAGTGATAGGGAGAGGATGAACTCTCAATCAATAGAATTTCCAATAAAAAACGAAACGGAAGATTCTTTTTTACACACTGCAGTCAAGTTAGAAAATGATGATTTGGTTGACAGCATGGAACACTTTGATGATGACTCTCTTTTCATCGATCCAGACTTGGAATTCAAAGCCGAGCCAGAATTTAAAGCCGAGCCAGAAATAGAATTCAAAGTTGAGTCAGAAATAGAATTCAAGGCAGAGCCAGAATTCAAAGCAGAGCCAGAAATGTTTGAGTCAACTGAAGGTGACATGAAATATTCTTTCAACTCTGGTGCATCAATGAATGAGGAGGATTTACAGGTCAGCAAAAGGAAAGTCAATAAAGAGGAGAAGAAGAGTGTAAAGACAGGTGTGAAAGAGGATTGTGGCATACAGCTGGGATTCAGTAGGAAAGAGAGTGAGGAAAAGGGAAGACGAAGTAGTAAAGAATGTTTACTGAAAGAGGAGGAGCAGATTGAAAACAGTGGCTGTGGAAAACCTCTTTGTCAGGAAAGGGATTCCAAAACTCACACTGATGTAGGTATGCGTGAGTCATTTGTGGGTGGGAATTATGAAAAACAATTTAGTGGAGTCGTTGAACCCAACACTCCCAATCTAATTCACACTGAAGGCCAGTTCAGATGCAGAGACTATGACGAAACATTTTCCAATGAAATTGATCTTAAAGCACATTATGAAAGTCACCCTTGCAGAAGGTCATTCAAGTGTAGTGAATGTGGCAAAGAGTATTTACGGAAAAGTGCTCTCATGAGACATTTAAGAAATCACAGTGGGGAGAAACCTTTCAAGTGCAGTGTTTGCGAAAAAGCCTTTTCTCAGAAAGATTATCTCACAGACCATCATAAAATTCACACTGGAGAGAAGCCTTTTAAGTGCAGTGTTTGCGGAAAAGCCTTTACTCATAAACGTAGTCTCGTAGCGCATAATAAAATGCACACTGGAGAGAAGCCTTTTAAGTGCAGTGTTTGCGAAAAAGCCTTTTCTCAGAAACGTAGTCTCATAGCGCATCATGAAATTCACACAAAGGAGATGCCATTTAAGTGCACTGTCTGTGGAAAAGCATACGCTCAGAAAAGTATCCTTAAAAATCATCAGAGAATTCACACTGGTGGGAAGCCATATAAGTGTAATGTCTGTGGCAAAGCATTTTATAAGAGTACTAATTTAACAGTACATTTTAGAATTCATACTGGGGAGAAGCCATTCAAGTGCGATATCTGTGGCGAAGCATTTTATAATAGCTCTAATTTAACAGTACATTTTAGAATTCATACTGGGGAGAAGCCATATAAGTGCATTGACTGTGACAAAGCATTTTCTGAAAAAGCTGAACTCGCAGTCCATTGTAAAATTCACACCGGGGAAAAGCTATTTAAGGGTATTGTCTATGACAAAGCATTTTCTCATAAAAATCACACTGAGAAGTCATTCAAGTGCAGCGTCTGTGACAAAGCATTTTCTGATAGTAGTACTTTGAAAAGACATTATATAATCCACACTGGAGAGAAGCCATTCAAGTGCAGTGTTTGTGACAAAACGTTTTCTCTGAAAGGTAATTTAAAAGATCATCATAGAACTCACACTGGAGAGAAGCCGTATAAATGCAGTGTGTGCGATAGAGCATTTGCTCAAAATTCTGCTCTCAATAACCATTATACAACTCACACTGGAGAAAAGCCGTTCAAGTGTAGTGTCTGTGAGAAATCATTTGCTCGGAGAAGTGGTCTTTTAGCACATGATAAAATTCACACCAGGGATGGGTTAACCGTTAAGGATTATGATCCTGTGCTTAGGACTCCAAGAGAAGGGTCCACCACTGACCCATCATTCGTGGAGATTCAGAAACCATAACCGTGCTGAATGAAACCTGTTCCGTGAAGTGGTTAACAAAAGCAAAAACTAGCAAAAAATGAATGAGAAAACTTTGTAATTAAAGGAATTATTAGTTATAATGATTTTAATATTTTGGGACAACAGTTAAAGAAATAAATTTTTGAAGAGTGCGATTACTGGGAACGTCTTGAGGCGTGTCATAGCTATTATTAGTATGTTAGCTGAACGTGACTTGGCTTTTTGAGGAATAGAAGAAGGGATTTGATCATTGCAAAAAGGAATTTTATTAGGGGCAGATTGAACTTAACCCAATTTGATCCACTTTTAGCACACCAAATTTCAAAATAGGAAAATGGCCGAAAAGAAAATCCTTCTTGGATGACCAAAGGTCCATTCGTTCATCGTTGACGAATTAAGATCTTCCATATGTTTTTAACATTATTGGTCAGAAATTGTTCAACTGAACGCTCCTTTTCTCAGTTGTAGCCTGTTGAAGGTGCTAAAGTAATGTAGGCTAGATGCCTTATCTCTATCAAGTATAGAAGCAGATGTGTTACGTAAGATCGCTTTTGAGGATCTGATTAGAATAAGCAGGACACTTTTTAAATGTCAGTGAAAGTATACTAAAATAAAAATGATTTTCTTTTTGTTAGTATTGTTTAATTTCAACCGATACGTTTTTTGTGGTTTATTATGTTAAAAAGTCACGAGGAAACTTTAAATCAAAGTGAAAGTATACAAAAATAAACATTGATTTCTTTTTGCTATAAGTTTTGTTTGATTTCAATGGATAAAATTTTGTGTGGTACTTTTTTGCATTTTGAATTATTTATATGTATTGGGTGCCAAATTCCCTAAGTGCTTAGTGCCTAGAAAATTTGCAAGGGAGTCATGTTCCTTTAAAAAGAGGAGAATATTGTTACAAAGCAATCAAATTTCCATACTATCTAGAATAATTGTACTCTCTCTCTCTCTCTCTTTAGTTTAATCAAGTGTAATTAAGATAGTTCCTTTGCAAATGATTCTTTATTGGACATTAAATGACAAATTTGGATGTAATTTGTATTTTCCCTAATGATACGAACATTTAGTTATTTAACCCTTTGACCCCCAAAGGACGTACTGGTACGTTTCACAAAACTCATCCCTTTACCCCCATGGAGGTACCGGTACGTCCTTGTAAAAAACTGCTATTTACATTTTTTTTGCATATTTTTGATAATTTTTTAAGAAACTTCAGGCATTTTCCAAGAGAATGAGACCAACCTGACCTCTCTATGACGAAAATTAAGGCTTATAGAGCAATTTGAAAAAATATACTGCAAAATGTGCTTGAAAAAAAATATAACCCCTGTGGGTTAAGGGTTGGGAAGTTCCAAATAGGTTAATAGGGATTATCTCTTGGCAAAGCTGGAAGACTAACCACCAAGACTTCAGTGTGAGGTGGCAACCACCCAACCACTCATTAGAGGGAGGTGGAGGGGGGTATCGGGTACCCCCACTCACAAATCAGTGATGTTTCACCACTTTTGATTGCTGGCAGGACTTGTGGGAGATGGGTGATGGTGGGACCGTTTGTATAAATAGCTAAAAGTTTGTATCGTTAGGAAACATACAAATTTCCAAATTTGTCATTTGTTCCGTAACTATAAACAAACCTTACGCTATTTAATAAGGACGACTCACCTGTTAGGGAGGCGGCAGTCCGACCTCTACCTTGGTCATTGCCCCGGGTTTTTACCTGTACATAGTTAGACTGTAACTGGAAAAAAAACCTTGACACCTCGCTAAAAGGAGACACTGTGTAATGCGCTCGCTAAAAAGAGACATTGTGTAACTCCTCGCTGAAAGGAGACATTGTGTAACACCTCGCTAAAAGGAGACATTGTGTAACACCTCACTAAAAGGAGACATTGTGTAATGTACTCGCAGTGGCCTGAGCAGCCTCTGTGGTTGTGCCGAACTAGCAATGTGACTCTAGTTAAGAATATTCAAAGTTTAAGAATAGGAATGCAAAAAAAAAAAATTCGCAATATCCACCTCCTGAGGAGTATCAGGAACATGTACAAGTATGAAGACTCTACTAGGTTACACAAGGGAAATGGCTATTATCTGCAGATAGGTGAGGCCAGCGTGCAGAGGACACATGGGGCTGTTCCCCAAGAGAGGGGAAGATGACAGAAAAAGGAGTCAGTCATTTTAAACATTCATACAGACTAACCCCGGGAAACCAATGCCCCCAACCGTCTGCTACTTGTCCATCAAGGAGCCTGAGTTATTTTTAAACCACCTGTTGTGCAGCCACCACAGTACCAGTGGGTCACGTCTCACAGTTGTCTAATGCTTCCACACACCCGCTTGCAACACCTGCACCGCAGAGTTGCATTTAAATGCCAGGGAAATACTTATGCCCCTGATGTCATGAGCTCCAGGTCGTCGATTAGAAGGAGGGTCAGGATTCAGTACATTGTTTGATAGAGAGACTTTAGAGAAAAAGAGGTAAGAAAGACGTAAGGAATGAAAGAGGAATCGGTTAAAAGCTGAAAGTACATGGGTAGAATACAAAATTGCAATGTGCCAATATAATTACCCCTCTAAGAAGGAAAAAAAGCGAAGCAGCAACAGTCATAAATAAGTTATATCATTTCCTAAATGGTATAATGGGAAATGTAAAAAACCTAACAGAGGGGCACAGTGACCAGGAACTAGCAAATAATTTTCTAATCTTTAAAAACAAAATAGAAAATATAAGTAGGTAGACGATATCACCAGGATTATCAAGAGAGCAAAGAAAACAAACTGTGCGATTTATCCAGTGCCAATATCTGAAGTAACTTGAGAGAAACTTTTCTTGTCTAGCTGCTATAGAGGATCTCTTTGAAAGCGCCCTCCAACATAATGTGGACTTCGGCCTGAAGGTCCAGCTTGTTTGCAGATTCCTTCATATAGAAGCTGGATGGAACTGGATCTCGAGTCAGTGGAGGGGAAGATTGTGTGAATGGGATGCGATACCCTTACCAAATCACAGAGGTAGTCCACGAATCTGCCCCGTGTTGCATCCGCCTCTTCCAGCGGCGTTGCAGGCATCCACCCACTGGTGGGCTGGTGATAGGATTGCCCCCCCTAGTGGTAGTGGCCTCTGCCTCTACCCTTACCACCTTTCCCTCCTCTGGAGGGTTTGGAGCCCTTTGGATCTTCGGCAGGAAAAGGCTGCCGTGACACCTTTTTAGAGGACCCTGCTGTCCTACTGGTCGAGGGTTTGGTGGGCTGCGGCTGTTTCTTTTGGGGTGGAGGAGCCTTCCCATAGGGCCTGTTCGTCAAGGCCGTATGAAGGAGAGAATCCTTAGTGGATTTTCTCCAACGCGCAGCGACCCTCTCGACATCCTCTGGCTTGAAGAGAGGTGTTCCTTCCAGAGTAGAGTTTCTGAGCCTTGATGCTTTAGCTCTAGGAACCTGCTTGTGGAATCTTTCAATCACAGCATCTTGTCTCTTTAAGAATTACATTTTCCCAAGTTGGACAACCTGGTAGGAAAGGAACTCCAAGGTCCAAGTGCCTGACAAGAGAAAAGTCTCCATGGACCTTCTTGTACTCTCTTTTGATCAATCCTTGGTTTGCACAAGGTGGCCCACTGAAGAATCCACCCATAGATCCAGCCATGGAGCAGCCTGCATGGCATACTTTGTTGATGTGCTCTGAGGCAGAGAAAGTGCATGAAAGTCTAGAAAGCCTCTCTATGGGGACTCCTCTCGAAAGAGCCTCAAAACATAAAAGCCGGAATAGGTTTGTATTCCAATTAGTAACGCCTCCTCTGTTGGGCAAAAGGAGGCGGGAGGAACCGAGATGACGAACCAGCACGAAGCAAGCTGGAGGAGCCGGCGATCTGGGAGAATGCCCTCTTCCTGGCGGCCGTCATTTCCTTAGACCAAGGCGTGGTGGAACTGGTCTTAGGTGGTCTCAAAATACCATGCATATGGTCCCTGCCTTCTTGAGGAGCTGCCACCTTGTTTGACAACCCATTAATAACCCTCATGCAGGCTAGGACTTGCTGGAAGGCGGATTCGGACTCCCGACGTTCCGCCTTGTACTTGAACTTCAGACTCGCTGCCTTAGGGAAGTTGTTTTCGTCAAAGTCCAGGAAGTCATCCACCTCCAAGCTCTCATCAATAGGAGCCTGGGGTTGTCAAGTTCATCAAGAGGAAGAACGTCACGAGAGAAACTCGTGACTGGAGAACTTCTGGCCCTCTCTTGCATGAGGTTCTCACGATCTTTATAGATCTTAGGGACCGTCTTCGTAGCCTTAGGCTCCGTACGGGACGGCAAATGCTTTTCCAGCAAGGAAGGTCTTGAGGGTGCCGGTCATTCCTTAGAGGCCTTAGCCTCTCTTGCTTGAGATTCAACGCCCTCCAGAGGGGGGCTGTAGTTCGGTGGGAACTACCTTGATTGGAGAAGGACAGAAATAAGGCACGTGAGAAATCTTGCGAGGCGAGCCTATGTCCATGCTCACCCTAGGGTGAAGAAGGTCTACATGAGGAAGGGTCTGTTTTGGCATCATCTTCCTCGGTCACACCGTCACACTGGTGTAAGCTCCAGGGTGTTGAAGTCCTGCATCAGAACCTATGCGCCTCTTGCACCTTCCCTTGTTCTCCCGATGGGAGAGATTGGCATCGGTGGAACTGGGTCCCTAGCACAAGTTGGCCTCTTCCTGGGGTCAGTAGGAAAGGTAGAGGAAGAAGAGAAGGAAACCGACTTCTCCAACGGGATAACCTAGGTAGAGGCAACAACCGGCCTCTGCCTAGGAGGAATCTGCGGTGGTTTAGGAGGATCTGCTGTGGCCAAAGTGACCATCTTAATAAGGTTGTCGAATCGGAATGGCTGTTCGCCAACAGATGACAGGTCCGAGGTGTCCATGGGGAGGCCTGGTGGTGGAGAATGCTTCCTCGCAGGTTGTCACCTTGGAACCTGAAACTGTGGGGAAGATGGAAGAGGAACAGGCATCAGCTGGTCTTTTGATGTCATCCCCGGTTGGTCTGGAGAAATAGAAACACCAGCGTACCTATTCAGAGTGTGTTTAAAGCCTTCTCAAAAAGGGACTGGCTTTCCACTAGCTGCCGCTGAGGTCTAGGACTCTTGAGGAAACTCTTTGCTCATTAATGCTTGTGAAAAGTTCGCGAGTGCTAGGAACATACAATTAATGTGCAGGGATGAGCGATTCGTGAGGAAGAGTTTGAGAATGAGGAGGAGAATACTTTGGAGACCTTCGACGAGTGGGCAAACAATGATCAGGCAGGCAAACTGCAAGAAGACGATCGGTGTGATGGCGAGCAACACAGGCAAATGACACGTTGGCGACCGTCATGATGGAGATCCTCTGAAAGGCGCGTGATGCATCAGCAAATGATGCGTAGGGGAGCGTGGCGTAGGAGATCGTCATGAAGGCGAGTGGCGCGCATAGGAGAACGTCGCGCTGGAGAGCATCGCATTGGCCAGTATGGTGATAGTGAGTGACGTGGTGGGGAGCATCGCGATAGTGAGTGCTGCGTCGGGGAGCGTCGCATAGGAGATCAACGAGAAGGCGATCAGCAAGTTGGGGGAGTAAAGCGTTGGCGAGCGACGAGCTGGAGATCCTAGCGTCAGGGATCAGTGCACTAGAGAACGCTGAGCAGGAGAGCGTCATCTGGTGGGAGATATTTTGGAGTGACGAGACAGCGAACAACTTGTCGGAAGGTCTTGTCCTGACGAACGGTGAGCAGAAGGCGAGCGTGTAATTGGAGAATGACGATCAGAAAAGGAACGACTCTCAGAAGAACATCAACCACGCGCCGGCGAGTGATGATCACAAGATGTTGAGTGACGATCCATTGAGACCAACGATCATAAACAGGAGACCAACGAGAAGATAGCTGATCTTGCTAACTGGAGTGCTGGCTTGCGGATGACGAACGTAAAGGACTGTGATCCCTGGAAGACAAGGAGGTTCGAAGATGGTGGGAGGACTCATTGTATGCAGGAGGTCGTCAAAGAGAGGGCGAACGGGTGTGAGGGTCACAAATAACACTGGGAAGGCGAGAGATGGGCCTCGCACACAGCCAGCATGTCTACAGGAGATTGTGGTGTCGGTCAACGACCGAGGATATGAAGGAGCTACAAGTGTGCCCTTCAGGTTCTGGACATACGTGCATGAGAAGCATCAAAGAGAAAAATCACACCTGTAAGAGAGAAAGCAGTTTGAAAAGCAATGGTCTGTATGGCCAAGTGTTAGCCCACCTAAATGTGAGTCTCCATAGTTAAGAGGTAAAATCTTTGTATTTGGTGCCGGACCAAATGACAAATTTGGAAATCACTTGTATTTTCCCTAACCATACAAACCTGAAGCTCTTTACGCATACTGGCCTGCCATCACCTACCCCATGAAGTCGTGCCTGCAATTGCTAAGTGACTCCTGTTAGCTACTGCGAGTGTGACCAGGGTGGTTGATCTACCCCCCCCCCCACTAACTAGCAGAAGCTAGTAACACCTCGCTAACTGTTTTACTGCTAGTTTCAGCTGTTGCCACATATATCTCCATAGTAAAGAGCTTCAGGTTCGTATGGTTAGGTAAAATACAAATTACTTTTGAAATTTGTTAATTAGTTCAAAAATTGTCATTTTATTTCAGAAAACTCCAACATTATCATCTTACCCTTCTCCACTGATAGTTGTTCTCTATTCTTTCAGACTTCAGACTTTTTATAGCAAAGGAAACAAACATCCAACTCTTGTGACAAGATTGTGTAAACTACTGAAGATATCTGCAAGAGAAAGAGGACTCGGAAAAAGGAAGAAGGGTCTGTGTTGCTTTGTGCTGTAGGAAGTTTAGCGTTAACTATGTATTTATAAACCGTTGAAGATAACACTGATGAAGATGTCATCTTGTGATGGTGAGAGGATGACGAACTCTGAATCATCAGAATTTCCAATAGAAAGCGAAATCGAAGATTTGTTTCCACACACTGAAGTGAAATTGGAGAATCATGATATTTTTGTGAGTGATGGACTCTGTGATGATGGCTCAATTTTCAAGGATCCAGAAATAGAATTCAATGCAGAGCCAGAAATAGAATTCAAAGCAGAACCAGAAGTATTTGAGTCGAGCGAAAGTGACATTAAATATTCTTTGGACTGTGATGCGTCAGTGAGTGAGGAGGATTTACAAATCGGGAAGAGGGAAGTCAATCAAGAGGAGGAGAGTGCAGAGACAGGTGTGAAAGAGGAAATTGGCATTCAGTTGGGATCCATCAGGAAAGAGAACGAAGGAAAAGGAAGAGGAAGGGGGAAAGAATGTTTACTGAAAGAGGAGGAGCAGATCGAAAACAGTGGCTGTGAAAAACCTCTTTGTCAGGAAAGTGAGTCTGAAACTCACACTGATGTTGGTACGCGTGAGAAGTCGTTGGTGGATGAGAATTATGAAAAACAATTTAGTGGAGCCGCTGAACCCAATACCCACAGGCTAATTCCCACTGAAAGCCAGTTCAGATGCAGAGACTGTGACAAAACATTTTCTACTGAAATTGATCTTAAAGCACATTACAAAAATCACCCTTGCAGAAGGTCATTCAATTGTAGTGAATGTGGCAAAGAGTTTTTTTGGAAAAGTGCTCTCATGAGACATTTAAGAAATCACAGTGGGGAGAAGCCTTTCAAGTGCAGTGTTTGCAATAAAGCATTTTCTCAGAAAGGTTATCTCACAGACCATCATAAAATTCACACAGGAGAGAAGCCATTCAAGTGCAGTGTTTGCGAAAAAGCCTTTACTCAGAAACGCAGTCTCACAGAGCATCATAAAATTCACACTAAGGAGAGGCCATTTAAGTGCACTGTCTGTGAAAAAGCATTCGCTCAGAAAGGTACCCTTAGAGATCATCACAGAATTCACACTGGGGAGAAGCCATTCAAGTGCGATATCTGCGGCAAAGCATTTTATAAGAGTACTAATTTCACGGCACATTATAGAATTCATACTGGGGAGAAGCCGTATAAGTGTAATGACTGTGACAAAGCATTTTCTGAAAAAGCTAAACTCGCAATCCATTGTAAAATTCACACAGGAGAGAAGCCATTCAAGTGTAGCGTCTGTGACAAAGCATTTTCGCAGAGAGGTACTCTCACAGAACATTATAAAAATCACACCGAGAAGTCATTCAAGTGCAGCGTCTGTGACAAAGCATTTGTTAATTTAGGTAATCTGACAAGACATCATATAATCCACACTGGAGAGAAGCCATTCAAGTGTAGTTTCTGTGACAAAGCGTTTTCTCTGAAATGTAATTTAAAAGATCATCATAAAATTCACACCGGGGAGAAGCCATTCAAGTGCAGCGTCTGCGACCGATCCTTTGCTCAGAAAAGTGCTTTAAGAAATCATTATAGAACTCACACTGGGGAGAAGCCATATAAGTGCAGTGTCTGCGATAGAGCATTTGCTCAAAATTCTGCTCTCAATAACCACTATACAACTCACACTGGAGAAAAGCTATTCAAATGTAGTGTCTGTGACAAATCATTTGGTCAGAGAGGTGGTCTTGCAGCACATTATAAAATTCACACCAGGGATGGGTTAACTGTTAAGCAAAATGATCATGTGCTTAGTACTGCAAGGGAAGGGTCCACCGCTGATCCGTCATTCGTGGAGATTCAGAAACCATAACCGTGCTGAATGAAACCTGTTCCGTGAAGTGGTTCGCAAAAGGAAAAACTAGCAAAAAATAAATGAGAAAACTTTGTAATCAGTGGAATTATTAGTTATAATGATTTTAATATTTTTAGTTTCAATTCCACAGCTAACTTCTTTCTTTACGCAAGTTCCACTCCGTGATATACCGATTCCGGGTCAATTCGGGAGTAAACACAGATGCGATAAATTTCACTCTGGTTACTTGAGGATCAAAACATAATGAGGTGCCACAGGCAGGGGCCATATAAAAAACAGCGCTCATGTTGAAATGATTGCAGAAGACGGGAGTTTAGTGGACCACGGTGTTGGTGTTGAAAGTAATCTCTCTACAAAAGTTGAAGTAAATCAAAATGTAGCAAAGAATTCAGGGTTGTGGGTTGTTCTCTTTGTTGATGATATGGCTTGTTGGATTGCTTGCAGATCCAATAACTACCAGCATCACAATGAACTATTTGATAAGTCTAACTTGCATTTCAGTAGGGGCAAACCAATAAGGTATTGTTTGCTGAAACTTCTTTTTGTTGGGACAAAAGCCAAAGGGGAGAAATACAAGAGAGTGGTTAATTTGTTCATCACCAACAGATCAGACATAGTTTTGTTATAAGAGAAGGATTCAGTGACCAATAAAACAGTATTGTAATTGATAATCATGAAAAAGCACTACTCACCTAGACTCTATGCTGACGTAATTAACTCGCAAACAAGGTGGAGGTTTGGGATAAACAGTTGGAGAAATAAATCTTTGAAGAGTGCGATTACTGGGAATGTCTTGAGTAGCGTCATAGCTATTATTAGTATGTTAGCTGAATGTGACTTGGCTTTTCGAGGAATAGAAGAAGGGTTTTGATCATTGCAAAAGGGAATTTTATTAGGGCAGATTGAGCTCGGATGTGTTACGTAAGAACAAATTTGAGAATCTGATTTAAGAAAAGCAGGACACTTTCCAAGTGTAAGTGAAAGTATATTAAAATAAAAATGATTTTCTTACTGTCAGTATTGTTTTATTTCAACCGATACATTTTTTGTGGTTTATTATGTTAAAAAGGCACGATGAAACTTCAAATCAAAGCGAAAGTATACAAAAATAAACATTGATTCCTTTTTAGCCTCAAGTTTTGTATGTTTTCAATGGTTAAAATTTTGTGTGGTACCTTTTTGTATTTTGAATTACATTATTATTATTATTATTATTATTATTATTATTATTGTTATTATTATTTTTATTACTAGCTAAGCTACAACCCTAGTGGGAAAAGCAAGATTCTATAAGCCCAAGGGCTTCAACAGGGAGAAATAGCCCAGTTAGTAATGGAAATAAGGAAATAAATAAATGATGAGAACAAGTTAACAACAAATCATTCTGAATACAGTAACATCAAAACAGATATATCATATATAAACTTTGAAAAGAGACTTATGTCAGCTTGTTCAATATAAAAACATTTGCTGCAAGTTTGAACTTCTGAAGTTCCACAGATTCAACTGCCCGATTAGGAAGATCATTCCACAACTTGGTTACAGCTGGAATAAAACTTCTAGAGTACTGCGTAGTATTGAGCCTCATGATGGAGAAGGCCTGGCTATTAGAATTAACTGCCTGCCTAGTATTACGAACAGGATGGAACTGTCCAAGAAGATATGAATGTAAAGGATGGTCAGAGTTATGAAAAATCTTATGCAACAGGCATAATGAACTAATTGAACGACGGTGCCAAAGATTAATATCTAGATCAGGAATAAGAAATTGAGTAGACCAAAAGTTCCTGTCCGACTAATTAAGATGAAAATCAACAGCTAAAGACCAGACAGGAGAACAATACTCGAAACAAGGTAGAATGAAAGAATTTAAACACGTCAGAATAGATTGATCACCAAAAATCTTGAATCATGTATGTATTGGATGCCAATTTCTCAATTGCTTAGGGCCTATAAATGGCTTAACCTATCCCTAATTCACACCAGGGAGGTGTTCTTTACAAAGCAATTTTATTTCCATACTTGCTAGACTCTAGTTAGACCCTCTCTCTTGTTAGTTTTATCAAGTGGAATTGAGAATTGAGACAGTTACTTTGCAAATGATTCTTTATGGGACATTTACGAACAAGTTGAATAAAATTTTGATCAAGCGAGAGAGACGATGTCTGATTGAATGAGATCTTCTGTCTTTCCTTGGTGATGTTCAGCTGCATGTGGTGTCATCTCTGATGTGTCCTCTATTGTTTTGGTAGTTATGCACCTCCTTGTTGTACTGTACCTCTGACTCACTAATTATTCACTTCCTTTCTTTCTTAGGAATATTTGACAGTTAGAAACCTGAGCAGTAGTTTTGGGAATTCTATTTTGTTCCCGCACTAACAAACCTTCTGTTGTTTACATGGGATATCTCTTTTGGCAAAGCTAGAAGGCAGCCAATAGACTGAAAGAAAATGCGAGGTGGCAACTCTACCTTCCCACTGTTTTGGGTCGGTAGTGGGTGGCTGGGCGGTACCGTAGCCACCTATCTCTACTTACAGCTAACAGAGCTACCTTACTTTTCTCTTTTGGCTAGTCGATATCGGACGTGTCTGCCCTTCACCTCTTCCCAAGGCTCGCCATCAGACATACAACCATTGCTTTACTTGCTTCCTTTCTCTTCTCAGGTGTGAGTGTTCTTCTTCTGATGCTCCAATGCATACCTGTCCTGGTTGCAAAGGTCGCCTTTGCGGCACCCTCATGTCTTCCATGGACATGCACCCCCATCTGCTATGTCCTCCTGGCCGGGGGTGTTGCTGCGAGTGTTGGGAGTGGCCTGCCTCCCGGGAGAGCAGTTTGGGCAGTGTACAAAGAAGAAAGCTAAGAAAGATCTTTCTCCCCCGGAGTCTGCCTCTGCAGGGAAAAGAGCTCGGGCTTCTTCCCTCACCCCTGGATTGCTTCCCAAAGCTCCTCCTTGCCCACCTTTCTCTGTGACTCAGTCGAGTAGGAGCGCAGACCGACCTACTCCTTGGTAACCTATGGGTACTGGAGGGGTTGATGCTTTCTCTATTGAAATATTCTATCTTCTCTCCAGCCATTGGGGAACCATTTTCCTTTGCAGATGTGCTGCAGGCCTGGCTGCCCTTTCTGCTCTTCCTTTGAACGAGAGACTTCGGCAGCTCCTTCAGCGTGGGGCGAGGAGAGAACCGTCCCTTTTGACAACATCATCATCTGCCCTGGACCTCTGTTAAGTCCACCTTACATCCTCTTCTGGCCCTTCCACTTGCGGACGTGATCCTTTTGTTTGCTCATACAACGGTCTCCTGCTGACGATGTCTCTGCTTGCCAACCTGGGGCAACATCGCCGCCTAACCGTAAAGTAAACCTTGTTTCTTCCAACAGAGATGGCTCCAGCTCATGTGTGATCCCCCAGCAAGCTAAAAAGGTTAGGCAGAAGGATCCTAGGGAGCGCAGTGATCCTCCTTTAATGAGCGTTCCACCTGCTCGCCCTTCTCCTGGACGTGTGACGACATCCTGTCCTGTAACAGGATCACCTTTATGAGATTTAACCTCACTCGAACCCCATTTACGAGGTTCAAGAGATCGTTCACGATCTAAGCATTTATTTCATAGAAATTCGCACGGTAGCACTACGTGCTCGCCAAATGAAGACCATAGGTCATCGCAGTCTTGCCGTACGTCTTCTAGGAGACACCGTCAATCTAGGGCGCACCGCTCAAGATCAAGGGCTTCACGCTCAAAGGCAAGTTCCACTTCGCCCTCTTCCTCTAGAGATACACGATCGCAAACCTTGCGATCATGATCACGATCACGAGCCTTGTGCTCACGATCAAGATCACAGGCTTTGCTCTCACGATCACAAGCTTCGAGCTCACGATCAAGATGACGGGCTTTGCTCTTACGATTATGAGCTTCGCGCTCAAAGTCTCATGTTAAGCACTCGTGATCAAGATATCAAGATGATCACGATCGCGAGGCGAGCACACTCACGATCGAAAGACCGTCACTCTAGACAATCACGATCTAAGCATTCGAAATGCTCTAGATCGAAAAGACTCTCTTCTAGATGACATCATAGACTCGCCCGCTCTCCATCAGCACACGGCTCTATACCTGCTGACCCTCATTCCAATCGACCTCAGACCAGACAAAGAAATGAGATGGACCAACCCTTAGAGAAGCCTCTGTCAAGGCTACCTCCAGCGCCTTTCAAAGCCTGGGGTATCTTAACGAAGCGTTTGCCTACGCAACGCGCCTCTCTATTAGCTCTGTTGCACCCAAACCCTCTCCCACCCAGTTTATTGCCCCTAGTCATGATTCGGTTGCCATTGAGCACGAATCTCTTGATTCCGCGCGAGTCACGTGCGCCCACACCCATTCCACATATTGTCGCGAGTAAAGCGTCTCCCCCAGCAAGTACAACTGCTAAACAGGCGAGTGTCTCGTGGGCTGAAGCCACAGTTTCACGCTCTAGTGAGGATCCAACTGCTCCAACAACATCCTCCGCTACTGACAGCTCTAGCGGCAGGCCAGTCCATTTTCCAAAGGGCTTTAAGGAACCTCCCAACAAATACGCGAACGTTCTTATCTCTCTTAATCGCTTAGTTTACATCACCAAAGAGCATCTCATGATGCCTAAGAGGCTTCCTCCATCAGTACCCGGCCCCTCGGAAGAGCATCCTAAGAGGGGCCTCCTCCCCCATGACTCCCTAAGGAAGCTCCCGCCTCTTCTCGGGCTGGAGAGCTCCCTTCCTGGGTTGACACCTTGGTGTCATCTCTGCAAAAGTTGCTGAAGTTGCCTGTCCAACCTGCCCAACCTCCTCCTCGCCCACGAGTGACTGCTTGTATACCTTTAGACATGTCCTCCTCATACTCTGTGCAACGCCTCTGGCAGAGGTGGTAGCATCGCGGAGCCAATCCCTGGACGATCGCAGCAGTCAGTCCAGGATATCCTGTCCCTTTCATACAATCTACCACTCCTCTGACTCGGAATCCAATTCCTCTAAACTCCCATGCGAAGGGATCAGGAAAGGAGTTGGCCCTGTGGGCTGAAGTCCAGACCATGCTGCAGAGGGGCGCTCTCCAAGAGATCTCAAACAGGTCTCCAGGCTAGAAGTTTTACTGCTAGTTTCAGCTGTCACTGAAATATATCCGTATAGTAAAGAGCTTCAGGTTTGTATGGTCAGGAAAAATGAAAATTATTTCCAAATTTGTCATTTTTTGAAGCCATAGAAACCAGAGTCCTTTAATGTAACGTCCCTCCTCAAAACATCTTTCTAAGTCCTGGGCTGAAAGTGAGTTATAATCCGACTGTAAAGGGGTTGGGGCTTTCCACTTGGATAAGGGCTCATTATCTACTTCACCGAATGATTCCAATCTCCCTAATGAAAGGACCCACGTTTGTATGGCTAGGAAAAATACAAATTACTTTTGAAATTTGTTAATCAGTTTGAAAATGGTCATTTTATAGCAGAAAATTCCAACATTATCATCTTGCCCTTCTCCACTGATAGTTGTTCTCTATTCTTTCAGACTTCTGACTTTTTATAGCAAAGGAAATATACATCCAACTTTTGTGACAAGATTGTGTAAACTACTGAAGATATCTGCAAGAGAAGGAGGACTCGCAAAAAGGAAGAAGGCTTTGTGTTGGTCCATGGTGTAAGACTTTGAAGTGCAGTGTTAACTTTATATTTGTCGGTTGTTGAAGGTAATATTGAAGAGGATGTCATCCAGTGATAGGGAGAGGATGAAGAACTCTCAATCAATAGAATTTCCAATAAAAAACGAAACGGAAGATTCATTTTCACACTCTGCAGTCAAGTTAGAAAATAATGATTTGGTTGACAGCATGGGACTCTTTGATGATGACTCTCTTTTCATCGATCCAGACATGGAATTCAAAGCCGAGCCAGAATTTGAAGCCGAGCCAGAAATAGAATTCAAAGTTGAGTCAGAAATAGAATTCAAGGCAGAGCCAGAATTCAAAGCAGAGCCAGAAATGTTTGAATCAACCAAAGGTGACATGAAATATTCTTTCAACTCTGGTGCATCAATGAATGAGGAGGATTTACAGGTCAGCAAAAGGAAAGTCAATAAAGAGGAGAAGAAGAGTGTAAAGACAGGTGTGAAAGAGGATTGTGGCATACAGTTGGAATCCACTATGAAAGAGGACAAAGGAAAGGGAAGAGGAAGGTGGAAAGAATGTTTACAGAAAGAGGAGTTGCAGATCGAAAACAGTGGCTGTGAAAAACGTCTTTGTCAGGAAAGCGATTCCAAAACTCACACTGATGTTGGTACGAGTGAGAAGTTATTAGTTGTTGGGAATTATGAAAAACAATTTATGGAAGTAGTTAAACCAAACACTCACAATTTAATCCACACTGAAGGCCAGTTCAAATGCCAAGAATGTGAAAAAGCATTTCCTGACGAATATGACTTTCAAGCACATTATGAAACGCACACTGGAAAGAAGACATTCAAGTGTAATATATGCGGCAAAGTGCCTTATCGGAAACGTGATCTTATTGTACATTTAAGAACTCACACTGGAGAGAAGCCATTCAAGTGCAATATTTGCGACAAAGAATTTTCTTGGAGGGGTCCTCTCAAAATACACTATAGAATTCACACTGGCGAGAAGCCACATAAGTGCGGCGTCTGCGACAAGGCATTTTCTCAGAAAGGTAGTCTCACAAAGCATCATAAAATTCACACTGGGGAGAAGCCATTCAAGTGTAGTGTCTGCGACAAAGCCTTTTTTCAGAAATGTAATCTCAAAGACCATCATGAAATTCATTGTGGAGAGAAGCCATTTAAGTGCTCTGTCTGTGACAAAGCATTTTCTTGGAAAGGTGGTCTCACAGAGCATCTTAAAGTGCATACCAAGAACTAGAGAACAACCTGAAAAATATGTGGGAATTGAAAGAAATAGGAATAATACCTGTGTTGGTGGAGGCAACAGGACTTGTGAAGAAAAACCTGAGACAATACCTTCAGGCGATGCCAAGTTGCCCAAGCGTAAATGAGCTGCAGATTGCTGCCGTCAAGGGAACGGTGACCATCCTGAGAAGAGGCCTCGGATTTAAGGCTAGTTGAGCATAGAGGTGCAACCAAACACCCCTGGTTTGGGTCCATTGCACCACTGATATAAAGTGAAACTAATTTAGGTATTAAGCGCAGTGTCTGAAAATACATACGAAAAGGCCTACGAAGATTCGTGCCAGAGAAAATTTGTCAGGAAGTGGGGAAGTCATGTTCTTTTGAAAAGAGATTTCTGTTACAAATAGATTGAATTTCCATACTTGATATCCTCTAGTTGTACTCTTGTTAGTTTAATCAATTGGAATTGAGACGGTTCCTTTGCAAAGGATTCTTTATGGGACATTTACAAACAAGTTGAATGGAATTTTATTCAAGCAAGAAAAATATGTCTGTTTGAATGAGATCTTCTGTGTTTCCCTGGTGATGTTCAGCTGCTTGTGGTGTAGCACTCTGATGGGATATTTTCCTGGAGAGCGCTTCTTTCAAGGCATAGGAAGATTTGCGCTAGTTAGACACCTCCCCGTTGTATTGTACCCCGGACTCACTAATTATTCCCATTCTTTGTCGCTTATGAACATTTGATAGTTAGAAATCTGAACGGGAAATATTTGGACAACAGAAAACGTTAGTGTTTTATTTGCATTTGTCTGTTGATCTCTTTTGCTTTATGTGCTGGAGGAGGGACATGATTACTGTGGTGCATCTTTCTTTAAAGGATCTTGGTACTGAGGGAAATATCACTCAATTTATGTAATATTATGCTGAAATTGTTTTGTATTTTAACTTCTGTCATTGGATTGTTCCTACAAATACAAACCTTCAACCTCTCATACAATCATGACTTAGGGTAATAGTAGCAGTAGTAGTAACTATTACTGTTTCTCTCCGCATTACATGGAAAGACAATGCTCCAACACCCTTTATTCACCTTCCTGGTGATTCTCTCTCTCTCTCTCTCTCTCTCTCTCTCTCTCTCTCTCTCTCTCTCTCTCTCTCTCTCTCTCTCTCTCTCTCTCTCTCAGAGAGTGGCTTCAGCTAGTAAAGAAAACACAAAAGATTTTTTTTTGTATATATAAACAGTATAAAACTAATAAAAAACATTATTCCATTACGAGACTCGGAGGGTACTAGTATAACAAAGGGTTTGGAAAAAGTCAAACTGATGAATGCATATTTCACAGGTGTATTCACAGGAGAAGAATTAATGATCTTGGTACTGAGGGAAATATCACTCAATTTATGTAATATTATGCTGAAATTGTTTTGTATTTTAACTTCTGTCATTGGATTGTTCCTACAAATACAAACCTTCAACCTCTCATACAATCATGACTTAGGGTAATAGTAGCAGTAGTAGTAACTATTACTGTTTCTCTCCGCATTACATGGAAAGACAATGCTCCAACACCCTTTATTCACCTTCCTGGTGATTCTCTCTCTCTCTCTCTCTCTCTCTCTCTCTCTCTCTCTCTCTCTCTCTCTCTCTCTCTCTCTCTCTCTCTCTCTCTCTCTCTCTCTCTCAGAGAGTGGCTTCAGCTAGTAAAGAAAACACAAAAGATTTTTTTTTGTATATATAAACAGTATAAAACTAATAAAAAACATTATTCCATTACGAGACTCGGAGGGTACTAGTATAACAAAGGGTTTGGAAAAAGTCAAACTGATGAATGCATATTTCACAGGTGTATTCACAGGAGAAGAATTAATGATCCTCCCTGAACCAGCTATCAAATGTTGAGGGCCACAACCATTAGATAGAATCATCTTTTCAATGTCTGCTGACAAGAAGAAAATGAAAGTACGCAGTAAGTCTAAGGCACCAGGCCCAGATGATCCCAGATGATATTCATCCAAGAGAGATTATCGCATTTACAAAATGTTCCGAAAGACAGCCAACGAAAGAAAGGCACCGCAAAGATGGAAACTAGGCAATGTTACTTTAATCTACAAGAAGGGACTAAAAGAAGAACCTGGCAACTACAGACCTGTGTGTCTAACTTCAGTGCATAGCAAAGTTTTTGAATCAATTATAGTATTTTCAATTGTAGAACATATAGAGAAAAACAATCTTCTGATAGATGGCCAACATGGTTTTAGACAAAAGAGATCATGTGTGACAAATATTTTGGAATTTTTCCACATGTTTAGCATTGATGATAAAAGCAGGGCAATAGACATCATATACCTAAGCATTCAAAAGGCCTTTGACAAAGTTCCTCATAAAAAGTTAATGGTGAGAATTAGAGCCCTAGGCATCATTGACGAGCCAACGTAATTGATCGAAGATTGGCTAATAAACAGAAATCAGAGTGTTGTAATCAACGGAGAAGCTTCAGAGTGGTAAACTGTTACAAGCTGAGTACCTCAATTATCTGTCCTTGGCCCATTGCTATTTCTGATTTACTTTAATGCCATAGATTTAGGATTAACCAGTAGAATAACCAAATTTGCCGGCGATACTAAACTAGGCATAAATGCTACGAACTCAGACATAGGAGCCTTAAGAGAGTATGTAATGAAGCTAGGAGAATGGTCCAGAAAATGGCAAATGCCTTTCAATTGTGGGAAATGTAAAGTCATGCACATAGGCTATAGTAACCCACAATCAAATTACTCACTGCTAGATGATGAAATAGAAAGTGTGGCCCAGGAGGAAGATCTCGGTATTATTATCAGCAATGATTTGAAGTTCACCAAACAGAGCATAAAAGCTGAAAAGAAACCACAAAAACTAATGGGTTACATAAAGATTATTCAAATACAGAAACAAAGACACTGTACTACAGCTGTACATATCACTAGTAAGACGGAGGCCAAGGATATAGATAGACTGGAAGCAGTACAAGCTAGGGACACCAAACTAGTTCAAGCACTAAGGCAATTTGGATATAGACGGAGGATGGAACATTTGAACTTATTTGATATACAAACTCGACGACTAAGGGGACAATTAAATAGAGGTATTCAAAATTCTTAAAGGAATAACATAAGTAGATTACAACAATCTATTCATGCTTAGCACAAATCAGTCCAGGGGTAACATATACAAACTGGAATTGAAAAGATACAACACCACTCATTGTGGCAATTTCTTTACATACAAAATAGCTAACACTTGGAATAGACTTCCAGCGGATGTAGTAAACTTTAACACGGTAAACAAGATCAAGAGTAAGTTAGACAAGATCATAAAAACTCTCTAAATGCTTAAACTAAATTGTTCCATCAAAGAGCAAATGGAGTCTTCGTGGATGGACTAAAAAGTCTTTGAGACATCCAAAATCTGTTTAACTCTCTCTCTCTCTCTCTCTCTCTCTCTCTCTCTCTCTCTCTCTCTCTCTCTCTCTCTCTCTCTCTCTCTCTCTCTACTATTGGTGCTCCCCATTGAAGAGTTCCAGGGACAACAACCGAATCTTCTGATATGGCGCTGCCGAGGAAGAAGCCACCAAAGCACAGGACGACTGATAAGTCTGACTTTCTCGCAGACTTAGCCTGGTTACTATGCATTAGCAACTCTCTGGTGGATATACGAGGTGCCTCACACTGAGGGACCTGGGGGAACCCAAACAAAAAATAAGGTAAGGCAATAAGGCAATGGTTTCATGGGAGAAACAGTGCTGTACTAGAATCCATCCCTTGTGAAGGCATCGAGGTGCAAGAGCACACGACCCCTACATTTCGGCGACCTCTTCACGAGCACCAACATGCAGACGACCATGAGCTGCCCTGAGGAGTTCCGAGATGGTTGACTTCTCAGATCAGTTTTTGAGTTTTCACAAGCAATGAACACCTTCCCCTTGCGTACGCGTGATGGAGGCTGCTTATCGATCCAGGCCTCTATGAGGTAATCTTCCTCCTACACAGGCGCTGCGATCGTTACAAGAAGCATGATGACGAGATAAAGTCCATGAATGCGATCACGGGCACCTCTTGGCCCCTCTCTATATGCATGATTGTTCCCATGAACACGATGGCCCTCATGATCTAAAACTTGTATATGTTCACGATCATCACCATCTTCAAGTGTACGAGATGTTACAAACTTATGAACATCTCTACATGCTCAAGAATGGCACTAACGCAATCATCTCCATACTCAAGAATTTCGCATGCACGATGGTTTGCGCTCACAATCGTTCGGGAGTGCACTCATCATGCGCACAATTTCCAGGCACTAGAGGTCCACATACTATCTTCTTGTGAACATTACCCAGCAACAATCTTAGCAACTTTCTTATGAATCAGCAACCAGTGCAATGTTGTCTGCTTATTCACTCTGCTCTTCTTCAATCTTTACTGCTGCATTTTGATTCTTCCTTTGCCTCTTGTGGAATTCTCCACTTCAAGGTACCTCTCTTTAAGAGAGCAGTCGTGTTTTTACAGCATTCAAAAGGGCCACTTGCTTATGAAATGACTTTCAAAGAAAGACCTCACCATCTGCTATGGGGATTCTCTCCTGCCGTGCATGCAGTTGGCCACTCGTACTTTACGCTTCATCCCGAATTCTTCATATCTTGAGAAATCTAATAACCTTTTTTCCACCATCTGCATCTCTCAGTCACTAGCTACAAAACCACGCGCACTTACTAAACAACCTTTACCATGCTTAAAATGCTACCAAAAGGCTCAACTCACAGGGCGCTTTCTCAAAAAAAAGCCTCTACATTGTTTACTACACTTCTATAAGGCTGTAATCACAAGCTGAAAAACCACAGGTACTCACTGCACAGCCACTATAATGTTTGTAACACTTTTAGAAGGCTAAAATCAATGGATATAACACCATTTTCACTCACAGCAAAGCCTCTACAACGTTATCAACACTTCCAGAAGGCTTAAATCCTTGGCAGTTTTTTCTTCAGACAGCCTCTACGATGGTTATATTCCTTCCAGAAGGCTTAAATCACTGGCAGTTCTTTCCTCAGACAGCCTTTACAATGTTTATAACGCTACCAGAAGGCTTAAATCACTGGCAGTTCTTTCCTCAGACAGCCTTTACAATGTTTATAACGCTACCAGAAGGCTTAAATCACTGGCAGTTCTTTCCTCAGACAGCCTCTACAATGTTTATAACACTTTCAGAAGGCTTAAATCACTAGCTACAAAACTACATGCACTCACTGGACAACCTTTACAACATTTACAACTGCCATATATTAGTCATATCTCTTGTTCAAACATAAGTTAAAGATAGACCTGGAAGTTTGCTTATCAAAACATCAAGGACATTTTTTAGGTTGATATATCAGTAAAGAGACAAACTTCAAGGGAAAGAATATAGTGCAAAGACAGGATATGAGTTGACAGACTGCACCGCGAGTTAAAAAAAGTGACAGATTGACATTTCAAAAAATGTATTTATAATAATCATGACATCCAACATCCTAGAAAAAACCATACTGGCAGTGATGGGGGACATGTTACGTGGACACTAAAATTCCTGAAAATAATCATCTTGTAAATACCAAACCGGTTCAATTTCCTTGATGACAACTGATGGATTGCCAAGGCTTGGGACTGGGAAGGACGTTTAGCGATAAGGTGCAACAGGGGGCGTGACCTAGAATTTGCGTAATGATATTGGAAGTTGAGAGAGGTTGGAAGAAAAAAATGGGAACAGAGATACAACCCCAAAAGGGGTTCTCAGCAGCAAAAGGAGATACTCTTGTGCACTGATAATGTGTCAAACTTTGGGGTCTAGTTTTCGTACCTGATCTGTGTCCTTGCTGATAAAAAGGTTCCTTATCTATTTGAATTCTGAGGGAAAGTTCAGACTTCCCAAGTAAAAAGCATTGCCTTACTTTTGAAGTTCCTCCCAAAATTAATAATTTTTTCGGTTGTATTATAAAGGAAATGGAATGTTTATGTTTCTGTGAAATTGTAAATTGCCTTTGAATGCTTATTTGTATGTGATTGAAGCGTATTTTGTAATATTCTCATACTGTAACATATAATTGTTAATCAGAGATATTGAATTTTTAACATGCATTTTACAATCGAATAAAACATTTTTATAAAAATTTTCATATTTCGTTTAAACCTTAGTTCCGTTTCACACTTCCTTATTATGATTATTTAATATACAATACGTAGGTGTTGACTGATAGATTATACGAAATTTGAGATATTTACTTCTAGATCCAAGTTATTGGCAGTTGACAAACAATGATTCAAAGAAGAAGAAGAGCTTAAGCCCTAGAGCTCTGGAGTCATAGGGGCAAGTAGTGGAAAGTTAGATTGCATTACAATTCCTTTATGGTAATGTAGGGGACGTGGTTATACTGTTTACTCCATGTTGGCAAACAATTTAAGGTGATTTGTTGATACTTTGTTTACTCCAAGAAATTAAAACGGATTTTGAGCGAAGCGAAAACTATTTTTGGGTGAGATAGACATGTCGTCCTAATGGAAGGTTCCTTTAGTAGCTTCCTTAGGGTATATATGACTACAATAGATATTCCCAGAGAATTAAACTAAAGGTTTCACAGAATTCTAACTTCTGGCGCGAGTACCCATAAGGTTTCCCTTTAGGATATCGTATAATAACAGGGGACGTATGCTTGACACACCACATACCTATCTGCACCCCACATAGCGTTTACGCTTCGAGGGGGAAGTTGGTGGCAAGATATGGGAGGAGCCATTACAAAGTTCTCCTCCGTTACTGTTATTATTACTCGGATGATGTCATAAGCGACGCCATGTTGGCTGACGTCATCACCGCCCGCGAACACCATTCCTTTTGTAGTAGCGTGTTTGACCAGGTTTTTTTTCCCAGTTGTTTCGGTATTTACTGCAGCATGTCGCAATCTTCAGCTTCTTCTGTCTCTGGAAAGTTGAGTACCTTATTCTTATACTGTATAATTTAGCTCTGGCCATAAAGTAACGTCTTTTTATCCAAAATACTGTGTTTTGTGGTGGAGCTATTGCCTAACCGGAGGCGTCCCTGATGCTGTTGTTCGCATCGCATGCTTTATTTAGTTAGCCAGAACAACTGTCCCAGTTTCTTAACTAATTATCAGTATTAGTTATTTAGTCTTCATTGCTAGGAATTTGTTATATTACGTCGATAGTATTCCTTAATTTCGGTGAGTGTAGGTAGCCGAATTTATGATGCTAGAGATGTTAACCTAGTTGCCCAGGCATGCTAGCGTAGGCACTTTAGTTTACTTTCATGCATGATATAATACGTGTTCCTGGTGTTATTTTATTAAATGAAGATACTAGGTAATTATACATATAAGATTCAGTGATTGCACATGGGTTTTTCCTCCTTCTAGAGAGTTTACAAGGGGTTTGGATGATCTTGGTAGTCGATTCCTCTGCCCCTAACCTAACGGCTTAGGGGCTTTTGTATACTTTCACACCTCCCAGTTACCTTTACATATAAGGTAATCTCTTCCCCCATCTCTTGTTAGTCTTTGATGAGGTCAAGCAAGATTGTATTTCCAAATATATTAATTTTAAAACCTTTAATATTTCCTCATTCTGTGTGAATATATAGAAAATGCTTTACTGTAGTCTGTACCAGTGATCAACAAAAGTGTTTCTTTTTGTTTCAGTGGTATACTGTAATGATTTGAACTGTAGCCTGTAACTAAATAAGCACGGATTGATTTTTGGGCTCAAGCCATGACGTCCCGATGGAAGGTTCCTATAGTAGCTTCCCAAGGGTATATATGACTACAAATTAAGGAAATGTACCCTTGGGAAGCTACTAAAGGAAACTTCCATCAGGACGTCATGGCCATCTCACCCAAAAATAGATTTTTCGCTTCGCTCAAAATCCGTTTTGTGTTCACAAAATCTTTGGTTCCCAAACGGAAAAAAATTGATTTAGGTGGATGAGCTGTATAAAGTTTTTAGAAGTCAGCTAATTCATGATTTTTCTGACCTAAAAATACATCAAATTAGGTAATTAAACCTGTTTTGAAATTACTACTAATTGTAAAAGGCTGTCCAATATGGCAATTGATACAAGCCAAGTGTATTTCACTGTCACTCAGTTTCTGTGTAGATTTTGTGTGGCCTTTTGTCTTCCAAAACTAGCAATTTTTGCATCTGATTGAATTGGCGGGGTGAAATCATTTGAATATTTTGGAACTGTGATCTCTAATACAGGGTCTTTAGAATTGGAGTTTGGTGTTATATTGAAAGAAGGAAAGCAGACAATGGCTAGGTTGAGTTAAATTTGGAAATCAAATCACCTGAAATTACATTTAAAAATCAGACTATATATCAGTTTAGTGAGATTGGTGTTACTGTATGGACGTGAGTCGGGGTATGGAAATGAAACAATATCGAATAGGTTTTATAGATTTAGTAACAAAGCCCTCAGAAGAATATTGGGAGTTAAATGGTAGGGCAGGAAGATAAATGAAACTATAAGAGAGATTACTCGAGTGCCATATGTGGATGAGATCATGGTGAGGAGTAGATGGAGACGGTTTTGGCATGCTCTTCGCACTCTCCAAGAAAGATTAGTTCACCAATCTTTCAATTGGGCTCCACAAGAGACTAGAAGAGTTGAAAAACCCAGGCCTATGTGGCTGAGGACTGTGAAGTGTAAAGTAGATGATGAATGGAGAAGTATTGATTTAAAAGCTCCGGATAGAGACAACTGGTGAAATCTAACCGAGGACCTTTCGTTAATAGGCGTAGGAGGAGATGATGATGAATTGAATATCCTGTTTGTTCCAGCATGAATACAAACCCTTTTGCATTTTACAGGGGAATGCTGGAAACTAGATAAAAGACTTTTTAGTTAGGTATAACTACCCACCACCAGTAAGCAGGGGTTAGCGAGGACATAGACTGACCCCCCTGCTCACATATACTGGTGAAATGCCTTCACTCTTTATTTTGCTCGAGAGTGAGTAGACATTCCGTCTCTCTCTCTTCCGATAATCCTTATAAACTGGGGTTTGACTTGATGTTGTTTCTGCTCATTCGTACTCTGTTGGAGGGCGAATGAGTAGAACAATGATCAACTGACCCTTGGACAACCCTTTGTTGAGGACATCGTTGCTTCCTTTAGCGAAGCAATGGCCCCTCCACCAGTGGAGTCTTTCTTGTCCTTCCTTTCTTGGGGCTTTCGGATCTCACTGTTAAGGAATGACTTGTTGAGGCTCTGTGGACAGGGACACAGCAGGAGTGCACACCTGCCTCCCCAGGGGAAATCTTCGGTCTCCGCTTAGAGATTCCAAAGGTCTCTGCCTGCCTCCCCCGGGAAAGTCTTCGGTCTCCCTTTAGAGATTCCAAAAGCTGTGGGTCTAAGGAACCTCCCGTGTCTCTGTGAGCAGTAGTCTCGGCTCCTCCTCCTCTCGTTCCTGCTACTTCAGTAGTTAAACAAGAGCAGTTGTTCGAATATCCCTTGGGGTTTCCTGTTTGGAGGATCCTTTCAAAGTGAACAAATAGACCGGCTGCGGCCAGGTTTTAACTGTTGCTTTTGATGCCTGCCCCTAGCCTTAATCTTCTCAGCAGGCTGAGGATATGCAAAGTTTGCTACCTCCTTTGTCAGCCAAGTATCGCCTCTCAAAGGGATTTCGCCAGCGAGTATGGGAGTCCTCTATGCTGCCATCAAGTTCTTTGAAGCATAGTTTGTCAGAGGAAGATGGCAAAGGTGTTCAGTGGCTGTTTACAGTTCCTTCCTCTCGCTGTTGTGTCTGAAATGATTTCCGTTCTGCTAGGCTTACTTCTTCGGGAGTAATGCCCAACGCTCTTATTTATGAAAAAGTAAAACCTACTGTTCTACAGTCACGTTAGCGGGAACCAGTGTCTAGTTTGTCGTGTTATAAGTGAACAAACACAAGTTCTCTCCTCACTGGGGAACATGCCCATCCACCTACTCGTAGCGAGGGTGGTTGAAAAATTCATCTGCAATCTCCTCACCAGTCCAAAAGAGCGAGTTTGCTATTCCAAGCACCTCTTTTAGCCTATGAACACCCTTCACGTCCAAATACGACAGCCCTCTCCAGAGTGGTCCTGCGACTTGCAGTCATCACCATGATTCCCCAAGGCTCAACAAGTCTCGTTAGCTTTTCCCGTCTAGGTCTTTGCTACAGATGGTGATGCCAGCCATCAGCTTGCAGTCGCCGCCTCTCCTATCTACGAGTCTTGTAGGCGATAACCCTTGCCTACATAAATTAAGCTTGCTTTGTGTCCGTTGAGCACAACAAAGCTCATGGAGCTTTATGAGGCCTGGCCCTTCAGGACCTGCGTCTTGGGGTTCTGCCTCTCAAGGGGAAGAACTTGCTGTTCTATAAGTTCAGCACAGCTTTATTTGTCCCCCTTGTGAATGAATACCTCTTCTGGGAGGAGGGCATAAGGCAGAGAAGTCAAGCTTGCTGTTGTCTCAAATACACTTGCCATTTACAAGTACAACTCCAGCCAACGTTCTACAGCACTCGCCTTGCAGCAATTAACAGCACACCTTGGTATTTCTCATCTCATCAGCGTTCGCCTCACCACCGTTTGACAACACTCGCCAGAATTTGTCTTGCTGTTACTCATCTCGCCAACATTTGACAACACTCGTCAGCATTTGTCTTGCTGTTACTCATCTCGCCAATGTTCGACAACACTCGCCAGCGTTTGTCTTGCTGTTACTCATCTCGCCAATGTTCGACAACACTCGCCAGCATTTGTCTTGCTGTTACTCATCTCACCAACGTTTGACAACACTCGCCAGCATTTATCTTGCTGTTACTCATCTCGCCAATGTTTGACAACACTCGCCAGCATTTGTCTTGCTGTTACTCATCTAGCCAACGTTTGACAACACTCGCCAGCATTTATCTTGCTGTTACTCATCTAGCCAATGTTCGACAACACTTGCCAGTGTTTGTCTTGTTTTTACTCACCTCGCCAACGTTTGACAACACTTGCCAGCATTTGTCTTGCTGTTACTCATCTCGCTAACGTTTGACAACACTCGCCAGCATTTATCTTACTGTTACTCATCTTGACAACGTTTGACAACACTCATCAGCATTTGTCTTGCTGTTACTCATCTCGCCAGCATTTGTCGTGCCATTACTCGCCTCCTCAGCACTCGTCTTACCAACGTTCTACAGCACTTGCCACCGCTCGTCTCACCAGTGTTCGCTTCAGCAAGTGAGTTTACAAGACTTTACTTACCAACCGCATCTGTGATGTCTGCCGACCGCTTGCGGCCGCTGCAGGCCACCACTGTGCCCCCAAAGCACAATGAGTCTTGTTAGACATGGTTCTACTAGGTTATTGCTACAGATAGGAATGCTTTCCAACCGATCATGGCTGCCGCATCCCACTATTGTTTGAAAAACGAGTCTCGGGAAACAATCCTTCGGGATTATTATCTAGGACTTCTCTCTATGGGTTAAAGAACTCATCGGAACACTCACATAGTATCAGTCTCCAATCCCTTGTGGTGTTTGCCTCACTCCGGCATGCCCTAAAGGCACAACGGTCTTGTGAGAAATAACCCTTTCAGGTTATTTTTTTAAGCCTCTATTTCCAATGGGATGGAATCAGCTCATGCTCATTTTTACAAACAATAGGAAACATATATTTGCTTACAAGTACACTTGTCCCACCCAAGGGGGGGGGGGGGCAATTCCCTACTACTGATAGAGATTCAATCACCTTACCAGCTATATATGCTCACGAACATTTTCATGTTCACAATGCTATAACTAGTCAACACTAATTTCCTTTTGAGCAGTGATGTTGCCCCTTGTCACACATGCATTATTTCATCAAGTGACCCCACGAGCTACAACGTAGGTGCTCACACACGAAATGTGTTTAGGAGCTCAGACTCATGCATGAACGCCTACCTTGAGTCAGGGAAATTGCATTTTGAGACTTTCGCATGCGTGCAAGCGAGCTGCTATGCCCGATGAAGGCGGTTTACTCCGTCAGTTACATGCGCTACCCTTTCTGGCAGTTGCATGCCCGTGCAAGGGCTACTTACCATCGCACAGAACAATTGGAACTTTGTTCTGATACATTCTTTTCTGATTCGATGGTTGTATCCCTTAAGGGGAAGTTGGGTTATTTATAATCCGCCTACCATCATGTAAGCAGACATTGTAATCTACCCTCAAGTGGGCTCTCCCCATCATCCCAGTTAGGTCCTCTCCAATATTTTCCGATTGTACGTCGTAAGTAAGCAAGTCTGTTCCCTTGAGAGGGAATATTCAGACCTTATGACACTTTTGCCTATAGGGGATGGAGAGATACGAAGCATAGTGTCATCAGGGAGAAGGGAGGTCTCGTTTGGTAACATTTATCGATGTTCTCCAGTCGAGTTTCAGATGCAACGATCCATTTGGGTCACAGCCAGATCTTCGTTCTGCCATGGGATAGCCGGTCACAGAGGATTCCTGCCATAAAACGTAGGAAAATTACCTTCTGGGGTGGTCCATAGCATGACTT